>NW_027187302.1:864167-946687 GCF_028583685.1 Petaurus breviceps papuanus
GAGAGAGAGAGAGAGAGAGAGAGAGAGAGAGAGAGAGAGAGAGACCTTCATCACATTGGATTGGGAGGATCTATGGAGAGCTAAGGATTATAAAAGATGAGAAAACAAGGCTGCTACCTCAATGGTATAGTAAGTACCCACAACAATTAGATCATGCATCCATTAGAGGATCTTCTCTGAAAGGTCTTAGAGCACTTTACAAATCTCTCATTAATCATTCTTGTTTATAGTCTTCTCTAAGATATAAGTAAATATATATACACACACATACATACACATATACATATATGATAGTTTTCATGGTTATGTACATATGGTTGTTTTGAGGATGCCATGGAGTAATGATATCCTATATGGGCATCAATAAACAGCAGTTCTGCTTAGAACTGCTCATTTAGAAGCTCATTATTAGTGACCCTATCTTGCATTTAGAGTTGATCCAAAGATCCAGAATCAATTAATTATTGGCTTATAGGATGCAGATTGTGGCACTGGGAAAAGAGAGGTTGAGAACCAATTGTAGGATGCAATAAATGAGAATAAAAACAATTTTCAAGTCATTGGTGCTGAGAGAATGTGAGAATATGGCTTGGATTCATTACACCTGTTTGTTTTATGTGAAGAGCCATAACTAGAAATTCTTACAGCTAAGGCAAATTCAGTATGACCCAGGTAGAAATTTCCCCAGGAGAGAGAACAGCTCAACTCATCCTCCAGAAAGCACAATCTAGACTCCCAAAGGATCATTGTGTGGTTTCTGATGCTCCAACCACTGCAAAGAGTCTGAGGTGGCAGGGGATGGACAGAGAAAAGGAGGTGCCTTGGGGAGAAGGACACAAAGCAACATGCTCCTGAGGGTAGAATAAAGCATGAAAGAAGCATCCCCTTCATGTTAGTGTCCTAGTTGTTATCATTATATCATTCTATATGTAGAACTCATAGTTACCTTGGGATTGTTCTGATTAAAAGACAGAAGAATATTACTGAGGTTTTTTTGTTTGTTTTTGGAGGGCAATTGGGGTTGTGACTTGCCCAAAGTCACACGGCTAGTAAGTGTGTCATGTGTTTGAACTCAGGTCCTCCTGACTCCAGGGCCTGTGCTCTATTCACTGTGCCACCTAGCCACCCCTGAATCTTACTGTGTTTTAAGGTCAAGAAGTAAGGAAGGACCCAGCACTCTGTCAAAGTAGAAAAGGTGGTTTCTATCTGATAAGTCTCTTGGAAGTAGCTTATGAGAAAAGATGTGGCTCCAGTGAGGTGTGAGGGAGGAGGTAGATAGGAAGAAGGGTCCTTCCTTACTTCAGCATAATGTGGGGCTGGGCTCTCTGAGCCCCTACTCCTCATGTGGAATGTTGGCCCAAATAGCCAGACACGTACCAGAGGGTCTGGCTTTGTTGTGGCTCCTTTTGTGTTTCTTTTTCTCTACTATCAACCTTGTGAACTTCAAATAGTGTAGAAGGTGTGTGATTATTGGCAATAAGGGCAGCATCCACTGGATAGTTGGGTTTCAGTAGTGATTTCAGGATCTGGCCCGCAACAGAAAAGGAACAGGCATTGGAGAGTAGGGCCTCTGGGCTGAAGATGTACTTAGTGTTTGATCATACAGTGCTCAGTGGAGGTGAAATATGAACTGAGCTAATTAGCAGTCTGGGGCTGGGGTGGGAGGGATCAGGAGGACTGTTTATATCCTAACCTGGCTTGAATATTAACTTCCCAAATGATTGTACTAGTAGTACTGATAAATTATACATTTTGTTGTAATCATTCTATGACTCTTCATTGCTGATCATTTCATTTTCTGGGTAGGAACAAACTGCCTGTTCTATACCTGATTCATGTTTGAAAACTGGATACTTTTTTTTTTTACTTTCCCCTTTGCTGGGGAGAATTCTTAGACTTTAAGCCCATCACTATTTCTACATTTAGCAATTCTATAAGTAGGAACATTCCCCAGCATCACTAGGGTGAAAGCGAAGAGCCAATGAATGTGAGAATCAGGAAGCCTACTTTCCTTATCCATATAGGAGTCAGGCAACCATAGAAGAATGAACCCAGGGCAAACTGGATTCATTGATAGCAGGTCAAGGACAGAGTCTGGCACAGGTTGCCAGCCAGCCACTTTCCTAGAATGATGTCTAATGCTTTCCTTACTTATTATCAATTAATTTATATGGTTTGAGTTTCTGAATCAGAAGTCTTTGTGTCTCTCTCATTTTTAACCATTGCTCCCCACTTAAGGTTTCTATTGTCATGTGAGAAACAATGAGGTAAATTAGCAAAGTGGATAGAGGGCAGACCCCAGAGTCAAGATAACTTTAGTTTAAGTCCTATCCCTGACACGTACTGATTGTGTGACCCTGGACAACTTACTTAACCTCTTAGTGCCTTAGACAAATCTCTAAGACTGTATATTGCCTAACTTACATTTCTGAAATGGTTGAGGAACTTACCTCAATGGGAGTTCCCCATACCAATGAAATCAGAGGTACAGATATAAAAATGACTTCAAAATGTGTATGCAATGTTCTTTTTAAAGTACCTCTATAATTTTTAAATCATATGGGGTTTTTGTAGCAAATTAGCCAGCTGGTACTAAGCCAATTCACATTTACTGTTGATCAAAAACTATGGACCCTCAAATCAGGTTTCAAGAGACAAAACCTCTACTGTAATTGATGTGATCTGGGCCAAGTAAAGAGAATTGTTTATTTAAATATTCTGGTGCCTTGCAGGGCTTGAAAACTAAATAAAAACCTAAATGCTGCTGAAATGAGAAAAAGAAACATGCGCCAGTATGAAATGCTAGAGCAATATTGAGAGAAAAATTAAGTTCAGAGAGAGAGACACACACACACACACACATACACACACTGTGGAACAGAAGCTGAGTTCATCTACTCCATTCCCCTGCCTCCTGACAAGACTAAAAGCATCCTGTATAAGGCTGCACTGACCAATATGGTTTTACAATAGTGTCATTAATAATACATTAGTGCCAAACCTCACTGTAAAGTCATGAATCCTCACTCACCCCGTTATACTCATCTTTCGGCAAATTGTCCGTTTGTAACATTGTTTCTATGACATTAACAATCTCCTGTTATTTCATTTAATGTCAGATTTTTGTAAGAATAATTAATAGCATCAGGTAGAAGAGTCCTTCAATCATTTTAGATGGGTAGAAATTTCTCCTATTTTCAAAGACCTCTTAAAAATAGATGGGGCAGGTAGGTGGCATAGTGAATAGAGTACCGACCCTGGAGTCAGGAAGACTTGAGTTCAAATCCAGCCTCAGACACTTAACACTTAACTAGCCATGTGACCTTGGGCAAGTCACTTAACCCCAATTGACCTGCCTTCCCCCCTCCAAAAAGCAAAAAAAAAAAGATTTCATAAGCTGTTCTAAAGTTTAATAGCCTTTAGGATGATAAATTTAAAGCCAGAAGGAATGTTAGGGTATATCTAGTCCAAACCCCTTATTTCACATGTAGGAAAACTGGTCCAAAGAATTAAAATGATTTGCCTAAAGTCATACAAGTAGCAAGCAAGAGAGGCAGTATTGGAACTCAACTCCTCAGACTCTAATGCTCATTCCATTGTATCCTGCTACCTTTTGATTAGGCCTAACTTCTGTCTCAGAGGGTTTTTTTAAAAGCAACTTTAAAATTTTCCTATTATCATCTATTAAAATCTACCTTTCGAAACTTTGTTTGAACCAAAACCTCTATGGCTGCTTCATAGTTATCTTTTGTCAAAAGTAGATTTAAGCTTTCAAATAATTATACCAGAGTATATTTCCCAAAAAGTCTTACTGCTTTCATTGAAAAAAGTATATTCAGAAATCAGGTATATTTAATAATGACATAAAACTACAGTATCCTATACCATTAATAATACTTCTCAAACTTTGTTAGTTCAGGAAACAAAATATTAAGCTTTTTGATGTTAGAAATAGAATTTTTAGTAATTCAATAGTCAATAGACATTTATCAAATGCCTACTGTTTGAAAGGCACAGTGTTAAGCACTGGGGACAAATAAGAAAAATAATAACAGTTCCTGCTCTCAAGGAGTTTATAATCTAATGTGAGAAGAAAAATACACAAAAGGAAGCAGAAAAGAAGGGTAAGGGGTGAGAGATGGTGGTGGAGGAGAATAGTGTGTGTGTGTGTGTGTGTGTGTGTGTGTGAGAGTGATGTTCATAGAGTTGAAACCAAGCAAAACAACTGATAGGAAATGAAAGGATAGCTGGGAAATATGAGCCCTCTATAAAAGGAAGCTTTGGATAGAGTTTATTTTCTGCAACAAGAGGGGAGAGGCAATTTCACTATTGCACTATTTTCTCATGAAGAAAAAAGTATATCTTTTTCTATCTTTGAGTTTATTTTGCATAATATAATGTGGAATTAGTGCCTATCTCCGAATGGATAAAAGAGTTTAATGGGGAGGGGGAAACCCTAAATAAAAATTCACTTTCCCCCATATTGTGCTTAATAAATATTTGTTAAATGGATTGCATTGGATTTAATAATTTCCCCCAAGATATTGGCTTTGTATGACATAGCCATTCCTTCTTTTCTTTAAACTCTCACTTTAAGAGTCAAAACTTTAGGACAAAATTAATGGAAGAGGCCATTCTTTAAAAAAAAATAATATTAATTAATCTATTTTTAATTTTCAACTTTCACTTCCATAAGATTTTGAGTTCCAAATTTTCTCCCCCTTCCTTCCCTCCACCTCCCCCAAGAGGGTATGTAAGCTGATATAGACTCTAGATATACATTCATATTAAACATATTTTCACCTTAGTCATGTTGTAAAGAAGAATTGGAACCAATGGGAGGAACCACGAGAAAGAAAAAACAACCAAAAAAGAGAGCAAATGGTATGCTTTGATCTGCATTTAGACTCCCTAGTTCTTTTTTTGATGTGGATAGCCTTTTGGAGCTGTCTTAGATCTCTTTTTGCTGAGAAGAGCTAAGTTTATCAAAGTTAGTCATTGCACAATATTGCTGTATACTATGTTCTCCTGGTTCTGCTCACTTCACTCAGAATCAGTTCATGTAAGTCCTTCCAAGTTTTTCTGAAGTCTGACTCCTCATCATTTCTTATGGAACAATAGTATTCCATTATTTTCATATGTCACAACTTGTTCAGCCATTTCATTGATGGGCATCCCCTCAATTTCTAATTCTTGGTCACTACAAAAGGAGCTGCTATAAAAATTTTTATATATGTGGGTCCTTTTCCCATTTTTATGATCTCTTTGGGATACAGACCTAGAAGTGGTATTGCTGGGTCAAAGGGTATGCACAATTTTATAGTCCTTTGGGCAAGATACCCTTCTTAAAATGAGTATTTGATTTCTAAAAAGAGAGGACTGAGAGAGAAGGGGAGGGAGAGAGAAGAAAGAAAAGGTAAGAAAAAGGAAGAGAGAACTAGAGATGGGAGGCAAGAATGAATTTCCCATGGCTTTCTCTTCTCTTATTAGCTTATTGCACAAGGTTAATATATCAGTCAGCTGAGCCAATAGTCATAGTGTGATCCTGAGGTGATAGGCAGAAGAATATTTAAATGAGGAGCATCAAAAAGTCCTTAATGCTAGTACTTTCACTCTGAGACTATCTCCAATTTATTATATATGTGTGCATGTATATATACACATCTCTAGTTTGTACATAGTTGTTTACATGTAGTCTCCTCCATTAGATGGTGAACTCCTTGAGAGCAAGGACTATTTTTGCCTTTCTTTGTATGTCAGTACTTATAACTCTGCTTGGCATATAGTAAACACTTAATAAGTACTTGTTGACTTGATATGTAAAATAAAGGGATGAGACTAGGGCACTTCTGAGGTCCTTCCCAACACTAACGCTATGACCATATGTCAGAGGCAATGTCTTATACACGAATCAAGTAATCAATATTTGTTTACATAGGTGACTGGTGACTCTATGATAAGAGATACGATGGTAGATGCATCAGGTGTGCTTTACCTCTTTCTTTATATGTACCCCAAGTATAGTTTGTAAAAACCTGCCATAGCAAAGATGTAACAAGAGATGAGTGAAAGCTTTCAGAACATTATCCTCAAGGGCCATCTTTTCTTCCAGTTGAATGTACTGACAGGAAATGAAGGGAAGGGAACAGCCAGTTATAGAAATGATGCTGATAAATGGAATGGGTTCCTGGAAAAGTATAAAGTATACCTTACAGAGATTAAAAAGCACGTGTTTGGTAGTAGACTTGATTGAGATGATTTTAATCAGGAATTTGAAAGTGAGGGAGAAAAATACCCAAATAAAACCTCATCTTGAGATCACAGAAGATAATGGGAGGAGGGCATAAATAAGTATACCGATAATATTCAGTGAAAACAACTGAGAAAGAACCAAAAGTTAAACTATGTCGTCAGATATCGCTAGGTAGAGTTCTACAGAATACACATAAGAAAGTGAACTTAAAATGTTAACACTGGTATGTAAATAACAATCTCATAGGTATTCCTGAAATTTGGTGTAGGATTGGAATGAACTTATTTCAAAATAATGTTATTTTACTGCCTTCTACATTTCTTAACTAGTTTATTCCACTTTTTTCAGTTTTAAAGTCATTCCCCTTTAAAGGAAAGATGGAAGCAAAAACAATGGTGCATAGTTCTGCTTTCTGTTTCCTTTTAGAACTATACTATACTTCATTCAAAAGTAGCAGATCTAATCAAAGGAGTGGGGAAGTAACACTTGATTGACTTGTTAATGATTGAGGAAGCAATGAGGGGAAGTGATACTCTGGGGATTTTTTTTTATTACTAATAAGAAAAAATAGGGTGGTAAAATGAAATTAATAAGAACCTTAGGAGAAAGTGGTTGTCATCATCCTTACTAGCCAACCAAGAAAACAGTGAACATAGTCAGATAATCCTAAGATTTTAGGAAAGCAAATTTCAAATAGTTCAGAGAAAAAATAGTGATGATCCAATGGCTGAGATTCTAAAAGGTTACATGACTCAAAATAGACAAGAGCCTGAAAAAAAAAAAACAGAACTGTGATACTCCACACACAAAAAGTCCAGATGAGGAAGAAAGGGGGTGGCATCTACAGGAAATAAGGTGGTTGTACAGGAAACTCTCCATTGAACTTAGATTTTAAAAGGACACATACAAAAGGCAAATTAGGGGACACAACCGAGCATGGCTACAAAAGGGTGGCAGAACCCTGTAAGAACAGTGTCAGGCGGGCTAAAGTATAGAAGAAGCTGAGGCTTAGGGAAAAAGTTGGGGATGATAGAAAAGGCTGTTCTGGGCTAGTTTCAGAGCAAAAAGCAAAACAAGGAAGGGATTAGCCCATACTACTTGAGGTAGTGGAGTATTATGTTGAAAGGTAAGAAAAAGCAGAACCATGCAAATTTATGGGGATTTTTGCTTGTATCTTCTCCATCAAAGAGAATGACTTTAAAATTGAATTTAGAAACAAACATGGTTAATGAATGAATAAAGCAATTGTTATTGATATTGATAACTATTATTATTATTAAAACTTACTCTGTGTGAGGCACTTTGTTAAGCAATGGGGATAAAAATTTTAAAGCAAGACAGTCCCTATTCTCAAGAAGCTCACATTCTCATGGAGAGACAACTCAGGTGGAAGGTTTTGACTGTAAATGATGGAATAGGCCCATGGTTCTTAGGGGATAGGGACAACACAGATAATAATACCTCTTCTTTAATGTCACTTCTGCTGATAAAACCATATCAGTTCTGATGTTGAATCTTTTGAAGGGCACCAAGGACTTTGTTGGAAAGAACTTTAATTTTCAGGTCTTTAATAAAGGTGGCTATAATACTTGTAGTAGCAGTGGTCAGGCTGCATCTCCACAGATGTTGGTTCCCACACTGACACTCCACTGGAGGCATTACTATTCCAAAGTCTATTAGGTTTATTAGGGTCTTGGGTTGTTTTCATCAGTTTCTGAGGAGAGATGGTAGTCAAGGTAATTTTTGTGGTTGGACTTACCAGGTACATATTATCTTCTCTCTCTCCCTCTCCCTCTCCCTCTCCCTCTGTAGCTTCAGTGGGGCTGTCTTATTTGCATTTAACTGGCAACTTGTTGGCACTTGGTGGGGATGGGTGGCCCCATATCCACAGTACCTGTCTTCCTGGATGGTGGTGGTGGTTGGGCTAGATGTAGGACTGGTGGTCTGGGTGGGGTTGGGGTGTATGTGCTGCCACGTCAAAGGCTCTTGTACCTATCTGCTGATTGGAGGAACTAGGTTAGCATTTGTTGCCAGTGGTGATCAGTAAAGTGGGTCCCTTCTCCACAATGATTTCTCCTCTTATTGATTGTTAATAGGTATGGTAAGTAGCAAGAGTAGTAACCTTGTTCTAAATGAATTCATTCAGGATGGAATAAATTACATTCCCTAGTTGGAATAATGATGATAATAACTCATATTTTGTGTTTTACAACTTAAAAAACATTAATACAAATATCCTCCCCAAATTTCATATGCAAATCAGAGTAGAAAAAGATTATATGTAAAATTACGAATCTCTATTGCATACAGCTTGCTTTTAAAATGTATTATATATTTTTCAAAGCAGTTTCACATATATTATCTCATTTGATTCTCAAAACAACTCCGAGGACAGGCATGATATTATTATCCTCACTTTACAGATGGGAACAGAGCTCAGATTTAGTGACTTACCTAAATTCACATGGCTGGTAAATTATGAAGCTAGAGCTTAGAACCTGGAGCTTCTGAATTCAAAACGGTGCTGTTTCCAGTATATAACACAACCTCTTTGGAATATCTCTTTCAGGATATTGAAAATAACTTGCAGATGCAATTGGAGAGAATGGAAAAGGTACTGGTGGCCTGGAGATGGGCAAAAGTTTTAATTTTGAAACAGAAAAAAGGCAGATTCATGAATCTGCATGCTGATGAATTTTATGCTCATTGAGTAAAAACTTGGAATAAATAATTAAATAGATGGTTTATGAGCACTTAGAAGAACAAGAAAGTCACTAGGAATCAGAATGGGTTCACTGGGAATGTCAGACCAAATTAACCTCACTTTCATCTTTTATAAAGAAACAATTCTGGTAGATTAGAGGAATGCCAAAGACAAAGGATATTTTGATATTGACAAGGCATTTGGCATACTATTTTATGATATCCTTAATTATATGGGAAAATGTGGACTGAAAGATAGCATGGTCAGATAGCACCTGGCTACTTGAATGTCTATATCAAAGAGCATTAATTAATTAATTAATTTCAACCTGGAGAGAAATCTCTAATAGCAGAACTCATAATCTGAAAAGGGATATGACAAATATCCAAATAACTATAAGACAAATGAAGCACAATAAGTTCATAATAGAGGTACAAACCAGGTGCTATTCAAGGACAAAAGAAAGAAATATCATGAGGAAGAAGGATTAGACTCTAGAGATGTGAACTAGGAACAGTGGCTAGTAGTTGTAGAGAGGTTGTTTTGTGAGGCAGGTAGTTTCCTGTCAATGGAAGCATTCAATCAGATGTTGGATGATGTCAAGTATGGTGTGGAGAGAACTTCTGCATTGGAAGGGAAGATGGGCATCCCTTCAAATCTATGATTCTAAAATTTTATGATTGAAAGTATAGGATATATTTTAAAAGCCTGATATTTAAGAGCTTAAGGGATACATTTTAATCACTAAAATTATTATTTACATTTTATCTTCTTTATCAAAGCACCAGACTTGCAGTTGGAAAGACCTGAGTTCAAATCCTCATTTTGTATGATCATGGGCAATTCATTTAATATCTGTGAACCTGATTCCTTATTTGTAAAATGAATATAGCAGTATTTGTAGTATGAACCTAACAGAGATTTTGTAAAACTTAAGTAAGATAGTGTATTAAAGTGCTTTGCAACCTTTAAAGTGCTATCTAAAGTTCAGTTATTATTATCATCAACAACATTATTATCTCCTTCATGTTATATTGAAAAACTGTCAACATGACAAGGGTTTGCAGTAAAATATTAATGCTGAGTATATGGCACAGAAAAGGATTCACAGAGGATTATAATGTGGGTAATCTTGTATCCAGGCTGATGGTCCTTAGCTGAAATTCCTATGCAGAAATCCTGTACAAACTAGACTCTAATTTGCCTGTCTCTGGAGAAACATTCCACTTTGGATCAAATATAATTCAGCTGGTGATCACATACCCCAATGACCATCCACTGGACCTTTGAGGAACTGAGTTGTTGTTGTTTTGAAGAGGCAAGGCAATTGGGGTTAAGTGACTTGCCCAAGTTCACACAGTTACTAAGTGTATCAAGTGTCTAAGACTGGATTTGAACTCAGGTCCTCCTGAGTCCAGGGGCAGTGCTCTATTCACTGTGCCACCTAGCTGCCGTAGAGGAACTGAGTTCTTATAGAGCTGTGCTAAAGGCTATGTATGGTACACTAACTTGCAAGGTGGCACATTGGATGGCATGCTAGACCTGGATTTAGGAAGATCAAAGTTCAAATCTGGGTTTAAATGCTTGCTAGCTGTATGACCCCGAGAAAGTCACTTTTTCCTTAACTTTAAATGGAGATCATAATAACACCTACATCCCAGGGTTGTGAGAATCAAATGAGTAAATACTTTTAAAACTTTTAGCACAGTGCTTGGCACAAAATAGCTGCTTAACTATTGTTTGAATCCTTCTTACTCCTTTCAAACATTGTTCTCAACCCAAATGTTAATGCAATTTTTGCTATGATCATGGAATAGTTATATTACAGTAATACCAAGGCAGTCTGCGAGTGCTAGACCCTGGTCAATGAGAAGAATAGAAGAAGAATTCCACTACCTAGAATTCCTCCCATTGACCAAAAAATCACCAGGTCTCTCCCTTCTCTAGGAAAAACCCTCACTAGACCCTACTAACCCCTCAAGCTATATCCTTCATCTCTCTCCTCTTTTGTAAATAATACTCTCCAAAATGCCATTTATATTCATGGCCTCCACTTTCTCATCTTCCATTGACTTTTCAGCATCAGACAATCTGGCTTTTGATCTGACAACTAGAGTGAAACTTTTCTTTTCTAGATTGATTTTTAACTATTACAAGAGAGTCCTTTCCTCGTTCTACTGCTTAGCACAGTGCCTGGCATATGGTAGGCACGGACTACTTAACCTATTTTTTCTTAGTCTTTCTAGAATTTTTGATGCTTTTAGCCAACCCTTCCTCCTGAACACCCTCCTCTCTTTTCTTCCATGACCTGTTCTCTCCTAATTCCTCTCCTACCTATCTGGCCAGTCTTTCTCAGTCTCTTGCTATATCATTATCCATCTGCTACTATTGAAGCAGAGGTATCACCAAGGCTCCTTTGAAGGTATCTTCAAGGTTCTCCCTTGAGCTAGCTCCTTTTCTCCCCCAATACCCTCTCTAGCCCCTATGAGTTCAGTTATCCTCTTTATGCCGATGATTCAACAATCTACACATCCAGTCCTTACCTCTGTCCTGAACTTCACTTCTACATCATCAGCTGCCTGATGCACACCCTAGGCATCCCTCTTGCATCTCAAACTCAACATGTAAAACACAAAACTACATTTTTTCTTCTCCCAAGTTCCTTGTTTGTGCTGAGGGCACCACACCTTCTAGTCATCCAAGTTCTCAGTCTCAGAATCATCCTTTATCCTTCCCTATCCTTCGTTCCCTATAGAAAATCAGTTGCCAAATACTGCTGATTTTGCCTCTACAATATCTCTTGTATCCAACCCTTTTCTGTTGTTATGACCCTAGTTCAGGCCCTTATCCCCTCTGGACTATCGAAATAGCATCTTGGCTAGTCTCTGATTCTATTCTCTCCTCTCTCCAATCCATCTTCCACATGACTACTAAAATCATCTTCCTGAGGTACTGGTCTGACAACATTACTCCCCAGAAACCACCTTACCTAGCAGACTCTTCATGTCTTTTCTAAACACAGAGAGATGACAGTCATACTCAACACTGGTTTGAAATATAAACTCATTTGTAAAATCTTATAGAAGAGCTTACTAGAAAATTATGAGCAGTATCAGCTCATAAAATATCAAAAAGTGAAAAAAGTAATAATAAGTGGTGGAGGAGAAATACCAAACTTACATAAAGCTTCATGTGAAATCCCATCAATCCACATCACCCTGGGAACATTTAACAATGAAGTTGGGTATTGTACAATAAACATGAAAAATGGAAAAGATCTGTAAAGATTTCCATAGCAAACTCTTTTCTCTATCACTGATAGCCAATCCTCTCTCCACATTTGGAAGCTAACATCATTGTTCCTGATGTACTGCAGAAAGCAGAAAGGGCACTAAAGAAAATAAACAGAAATAACACCTATAAAAAGCCAAGTATACACAGAGGAAGTCTGTGGCAGAGATGATGCAATTTTGAGGTAGCTGAGGGATTTATTCTGACTATATCTGAAGGAAGGGAAGACACTAAATGATTAGAAAAGAAAATCATAGATATTACTACTATCAAAAATACAATGAAGGGGCGGCCAGGTGGCTCAGCAAGTAAGAGCACCGGCTCCAGTGTCAGGATGACCTGGGGATCAAATCTGGGCTCAGATACTTAGCACCACACCCAGAAATAACTGGCCGTGTAACCTTGAGCAAGTTACTTAACCCTGATTGCTTTAAAAAAAAATGCAATGAAGAGGATATCAATACAACTACTGGCCCACATATCTAATTTCTCATCTTTACAAATATTGTATAATAATAAATAAGTTATACAGATATAAAGAGTATCCTGTACAAAGAATGAAGAGAGAATGTGATTTTGCCAGCTATATTTTACAGCAGACCATGTCATTACAGTCCACAAGTATAGGAAATGGACAAAGAATAAAAGACCCCATAGTACATATTGGTTTTTGACGTTTGAGAAAGTAATTGAGTAAAAAAAATGCCTTAAAGCTTTTTCCTCCCACAAAAGGAGCATACGTAAGGCAAAATTATATAAAACTCCTTGATAGATGCAGCAACAGAAATAATCTTGTTTCATGATTTTCTGGTTATTAACAAGCAATATACTAAATATATCTTTGGGGGCATATTTTATTTGATTATAATAATAAACTTATGCGAACTGCATCTTTGTAATTTGCAATTAAATCTGTAGCCTGGTTGTCTCTTTATGACTTAAATATAAAGGGAATACTATTTAGGACGAGCATATAGCAATTTTTAACTTTATTGGAATATGTTAAGGCAATTACCATGCATAGAAGTTAGATTAAATTTTGCTCAACATAGAAAAGCAACAGCAACTAAGCAATAAATAAAACAGAAAATATTATAATCATTGGTGGCGTGGAAGATGTCAGAGTCTAAATTGAAGAGAATACCTTACAGATGGCAAGATCCTCCAGATGTTCTTGTTTAAAGGTGATATTATGCTGACTCCATCTTATCTTTGGACATGCCAAAGACTCCTAAATTAGATTTATAATTGATAAAAGTAATCTGGCCTACTTATCTATATAGGAAAAACAAAGTGGATGAAGAAGGTGGATTAACTAGATCATTATATAAGTTGGATGAACTACCGAAAAAGCTGGCCATAAGAACATCTATCTTAGAAAAATGCTGTGGATAAATGGTGAGCTGGCCCACAAATGAATAAGAGAAAGGGATGGTTTACACTTGGGAAACTGTGAAGCACTTTCAATAAATCCCAAGCTTAAGTAACTAAAATAAGATACCATCTTTTTAAAAAAAATTGATAATTTTCCAGCTTTCATTAAAACTTTGGATTCCTGTGATCTACTCCAATTCTAAGTCATCTGAGAGTGGATAAAGTTCTGGTCTCAGAACTCAGGAAGACCTGGGTTCAAGTACCTCTTAGGACCTATGCTAGCTATGTGAACCTGGGCTAATCACTGAACCTGTCTAGCAACTTTCTAAGATTATATATTGCAGAGAAGGCACTGATTTACATTGGTAGATCCTCCTCAGCAGGAGCTCTCTATACTAATTAAATCATAGGTCTAATTAAAAAAAAAAGAGTGATGCAACATGATTGTAAATAATAGAGTAACACAATAAAAAGAATCAAAGGGCAATAGAAGACACATTGTCTGTATAAATAGGCATC
Source organism: Petaurus breviceps papuanus (assembly GCF_028583685.1). Lineage (NCBI taxonomy): Eukaryota > Metazoa > Chordata > Mammalia > Diprotodontia > Petauridae > Petaurus > Petaurus breviceps. Next base: position 878,309 of record NW_027187302.1, read on the forward strand.
ATAAAATAGATCATCAAAAGAGCTGAGTTCAAATCCTGGCTCTTTTACTTTACCTGTGTAATCTTGGACAAGTCATAACCCCTCTGGGATTTAGTTTCTCCATCAGTAAAATGAAAAGGTTGTATTACGTGGCTTTCTAGGTCCTTTCCAGCTCTAAATCGAGGATGGATTGATTGACTCCCTTTGGATTCTGTATATGGGATTCCAAACTTAGGGCTTAGTCATGTCTGTGTGTGTTCTAGAAGAGTGGAGGGTGTCTAAGGGATATTTCTATTGATCTTACCTCTTTTCAGGTCACAGCAATAAGATGGCAGCATGATCTGACACTATAGGAACTTACTAATGGTTTTGGACTCCAGGCTTGATTCATAAGCGAGAATTGGATAGTGCCTTTTGAAATATTTCTTTCCTCCTTATTTTGAGCATAAACTAGGGGAAGGCAGAAATAGTTAAAAATCATAATATAGCAGTGTGGGCTTAGTGGCAGTGTGTACTGCTTCCTTTTCCAAAGATGAGGGAAAATCCTATCAATCTCTCTAACATGTCATATGGAAAGAACACTGACTAGAATAAAAGGATGTAGGTTCCAATCCCTGCATTGAAACTGGCTACCTGGTTGACCCTAGACAAGACATTTAGGCTCCCTTGGTCTCACTGTCCTCATTTGTAAAAAGAAGAGGTTCATCAATTCTGGATGGCCTCTGAGGTCTTTTCCAACTCAAAAATCTGTGATCTTATGGTCTGTCTCCTTAGTCCTGCAAAAGTAAGTATACCACTTACAGATGAAGATAAAAATACCCACAAAACAACAACAACCAATTATCTTACTTAAGAGTAGGTGGTGATCACCAGGAGTCAATAAGTAATTTCACATGACACCAAACTATACCTGGCAATAAAATTGTTAGATAAAGTAATTAACCAGAGGTACTTCTTATAGAAGGTGAGGCCATCCATTCTGAAAGGAGCAATTCTGATTTTAAAGAAATTAACAGTAAAAAATGAAGGTATGTGTTTGAGATGACTTTTCATAGGTGGTACAAATTCTCAACAAAAATTTACTCTTTGTTTCTTCCCCCTGGTGATCTATTAATGGTGAATAATGACTTTGTTGAGATAACTGTAGAATAAGACAGAAGATTTTGATATCCCTACAGGAAATGTATTCCTGAATGAGTGACTGAGGTTCTTGGATTGGAATTCAAGAGGTGAGGGTGGGAAGAGGAGAGGTAAACAAAGGTCAGGACTTAATATGTATAGTTCTTGTAGCTATATCTCCCGCCTGTTAGTCAATAATCCTGAAAACTTCATTCTTTGCCTGCCGTGCTAAGATCAATCACTTTGTCACATGTGCTTTTGAATTGCTATTCCATTATATACTGGGCACATTAGAAAGCTTCTGTTATTACTCTTTTGCTTCCTCTAAAAAGGAACCAAGGGAAGGATTTATATGAGTGTCACTAATTATGGTGCACTGACCACAGTGACTCCATCAGTCTAAGTGTGGGTTTGTTTTGCTCAATTATTTGCATCTGCACAAGACATAATTACTCACCCCCACAATGCCAACATTTATTTCTTTTTCCATTGAAATTTACTAATATAAAATATATAAGAGGGGCAATATGGAGTATAGAATGGAGGACTGGCCTCAGATTCAGGAAGTCTGCTATTCAAATCCCAGGTCTGAAAGATGCTGTGTGACCCTGGGCAAGTCACTTAACCTTATAAGGTATCCCAGGCAACTCAGTAAGGCTATAAATTGCAGAAAGTCTGTCAATCTTATTGACAGTGATAAAATCATAGGTCTGGGCATTTTTTTAAAAGTATGAATTAGGCAGTTATTTCCCCAAACTGTATACAGTGATGAGCCTGAAGTAGTTTATTCACTATTAAACTTCTCATTTCATCCCTCTTTTGGATTCCTTAGTTGAAATAAAGTTAATTGTAGCAAAGTGTAGAAATTAATACAATTAAAATTTAGCACCCTTTAGCTAAACACATAAAGATTTTGTAGTATGTTCCTAGATTTAAAGCTGGAAGGGACCTCAGACTTCCTAATTTTACAGATGAGGAAACTGAATCCCAGAGAGGTTAAGTGATTTGCCCATCACATAGTGTCAAAAATGGGATCTGAATTCTATGCCTTTGACTTAACTTCTAACATTTTTTCCTCACCCTGCTGTCTATTACTGTAATTGCTCATTGTTGAGGCTTACTCAACTCAAATGAATTTTTGTTATTTGAAGGAAGCACTTTATAAATCCTATAGTACCACGAATATGTGAGATTATATATCCTTATATATGTATACATATGGCATTTATATGGTATATTAAATTTTATAAAGTGCTTTTCACTTTATCTCATTGCAGTAGGCTGCCACAATAGAGATAAGACAAATCTAAGCATCCTGGCTGTAAGTTCAGTTTTGAGAGATCCCTCAGTGATTTCATTCTAATGATTCAACCTTAAAGGAAGCTGGGGAAGAGTCTTTCCTACTGCCATGTAAACAAAATGGCCTGCGGTGATTAAAACTGACAGTGTATGTTTTGTACATGTTACTCTCCATGGCGTGTTCAAGTAAGCAATCCCTTTCCTAACAAGAGTTGAGTTGTTCACTTGGTGCCGTCAGTGAATCATTTATCCACTAATGAAGGACACCACATCTGTGGAACCCCCAAACAGTGCTGGCTTCCCCCCCCCCCTGCTTTCTAGGAGCCACAGGGCTATTCGTTTTAAGCTTCCTAATTAGAAAATGCTGGTGTTTTCTTGCAGGAGTAAGAGAGCACCATAATTCAGTGCCAATAAAGTACATGTTTCCCTAAGAAATAAATTCATTTAAAAATAAGATCCTCTGTATCAGATGGTACATAGCTTCTGGGTGGCAAAAAATGCAGACCTAATTGTTCTCTCCTTGGAATTTGGCCCCTGAAGAGAGAGGAAGAAATGTCGCAAGTGCTTGCTATATTAGTGCTAAGAGAGATGAGCTAACTCCAAGACCAGCTAAGAAAAGATCCAGAATAATAGAAGAATCTTAAGAATTGCATAGGGAGACAAGAAGTTGTCTTATTTTTGTTGGGGTTAATTTTCATTTTGTTGTTGGAATTCAGGCTGTGAATAGAATGGCATTTTGAAAGTGACATTCCTAACAGCACTTTGAGTCCAGACTAGTGTGGTATACTGGAAAAAGCATGGGATCTGGAGTCAGAGGACCTGGGTTTAAATCCCAGTGCAGCCATTACTACCTGTGTTTCCTTGGGTAAGTCACATGTGCAACATGTTTTTATTGTTGCTTCATCTCATTCCCCACCCCCCGCCAATTTATTAAATTATTTAGTTTTAGTTTTCAACATTCACTTCCATAAGTTTTAAATTTTCTTCCCTCCCTCCCCAAGACAGTTTGCAATCTGATATGGCCTCTACACATACATTCCTACTAAACACATTTTCCCATTAGTCATGTTACATGGAAGAATTATAACAAATGGGAAAAACCATGAGAAGGAAAAAAAATAAAGCAAAACAAAAGAGAAAATAGTCGTTTTCACTCTGCATTCTGACTCCATAGTTTGTTCTCTGGATGTGGTTGGCATTTTTCCATCATGTATCTTTTGGAATTATTTTAGACCTTCTTGTTCAACATGTTAAGTGAACAAGGAAGGAAAAATTGATGGATGGAAGGAAGGAAAGAAAGAAGGGAGGGAGGAAGGAAGGAAGAGAGGAAAGAAAGAAGAAAGGAAGAGAGGAAAGAAAGAAGGGAAGGAGGAAGGAAGGAAAAAAGGAAGGGAAGAAGGAAGGATGGAAACAAGAATTTAGTGCCTGTTGTATTCTAAACACTGTGCTAAGCATTTTACAAATATTATTTCATTTAATACTTAGAACCATAAGAGGAATGAGGGAACTGAGGCAGACAGTAGTTGTGAATTACCCAGGATCACACAAGTTCAGTCACATTTGAACTCAGGTGTTCCTTTCTCTGGGTCTAATGTTCTAGCCATAGCTCCACCAACAGCCTCTGCATTTATTAAATGCTTACTAAGTATGCCAGGCACTGTGCTAGGTGCTGGTGATACAAAGAAAGTCAAAAGATTGTCCCCGCTCTCAAGGAGGTCACAGTCCAAGAGGGGAGACAATATGGAAACAACCAAGTACAAACAATGTAAATTGATGGGACAAATTGGAATTACTTAGCAGAGGAAAGGCACTGACTTTAAGAGGGACAAGGAAGGACTTCTTGTAGGATTTTATCTGGGACTTTAAGGAAGCTAGGACGCTTGAGATGAGGAGGGAGAGAGTTTCAGGCATGAGTGATAACAAAACAGCAAAATGCAGAGTCCAGAGATGAAGTGACTGTATGGTTTCTGAGGTTTCTTCAGGCTCTCAATCTGTGATGCTATGTACATGACTGTGAGGCTACTGTATGAAATGGAGGTCATTTGGGGGCTGTTTTATAAATAAATATAAGGGGACAATAGCTGATGTTTCATGGACCTTGTAGGAAATAACAGAATACAAAATCACTGTTGAATCACAAACTGAAGGGTGATAAGTGATTGGTCCACAGTGTGAAAGGCCTTGAGTTAAAAATAGCTGAAGCTTTCTGCTTAACACTTCCATATGAAAACTATTTTCAAACTAGTTGCTGGAGTGATATGGGAGAACAAGTGAGATATAATGGCAGAAAAGGAGATCTGCCAGGCCTTACACATTTCCCAAGTCAAGAGCCTTAGAGTTCTGACAGGCCTTGGCCAGAATGTCAGAAGGAAGCACTCACCTCTACCCTGGCTGAAACAATTTTCTCCACTCTCCTGCTTTGCTTTTGAAATCTGACCTACTGATCCTGGCCTACTGCTCCTGATTTTGGGAGCTACTACAGGTTATTGACCAACTTTATTTGTCAAATGAAATAATATATCTAGGACCCTCTGTAAACTTCAAAGAATTATACCTCTCTGAAATGTTCTCCTTTCTCTCCTTTGCCTCATGGAAACCTTGATTTTCCTTTAAGACTCAGATCACCTACCCTGCCATCTTCTTGGTCTTCATCAGGTGCTAGTTATCTTCCCCTCATGGGGGCCTTCTATCTGCTTATGTGTTTTGTACACACACACACACACACACACACACACACGTGTGTATATATGTTGTTTTTCCAATTAGACTATAAATCCTCTAGTGGACAGCAAAGATTTAATTTTGTTTTTGTATCCTTAACATTTGTATAATCCCTGGGGCATAGCTGGTTCTTAATAAATGTTTTTTGATTGATTGATTACCCAAGTTACTTAGAAAAATCATAGCCAGAACCATAACCAGCATGGCAGTGAACAACATTTCATTCAGAGAGCTAAGATGTGAGGTGAAGGTCTGGGGCATATGTCATTCCTTCTCAGGAGCTTCTTGTGGGAGTAAGAGTACACCATGATTCAGTGCCAATAAAGTACATGTTTCCCTAAGAAATAAATCCTTTTAAAATATAAGAGCCTCTGTATTAAATAGTACATGGCTTCTGGATGGCAAAAATGCAGACCTAATTTGGAATTTGGCCCCTGAAAAGAGAGGAAGAAATGTCACAAGTGCTTGCTATATTAGTGCTAAGAGAGATGAGCCAGCCCCAATAGGAGTGCATGATTCCAGCTAAGAAAAGACCCAGAATAATAGAAGAATCCTAAGAATTGCATAGGGAGACAAGAAGTTGTCTTATTTTTGTTGGGGTTAATTTTAATTCTGCTGTTGGAATGCAGGTTGTGAATAGAATGGCATTTTGAAAGTGACATTCCTAACAGGACTTGATAACAAACTAGTTTGGTGTACTGGAAAGAGCATGGGATCTAGATTCAGAGGACCTGGGTTTTAATCCCAGCTCAGCTACTTACTACCTGTGTGTTCTTGTGCAAGTCTTAACTTCTTGTTAAAATTTAACAAGTTTTGGCAAAACTTGAAAAAGTTAACTTCTTGCTCAACATGTCAAGTCAAGGATGGGAGGAAAGAAAAAAAAGAAAGCAGGGAGGGATGGAGGCAGGAAAGAAGAAAGGAAAGAAAAAGGAAGGAATAGAGGGAAAGGAAAAGAAGGGAAGAAAAGGGAAGGGAAGGGAAAGAAAACAATCTTCTTGTGATGATTGGCCCTGTGTTGGTCACAGTTTTTCACCCTCCTGGCACCTCCTGGTACCACCACCAGGGTCCCATCTCCATGGAGAACCACCTTCTCCCCAAACACCATGAGGGCAAGGGCCATATTTCTCCTTCTATGGGCATTACTGTACCCATGATCAAACTGTCCTATGTGCCTTTTCCACCCCCTCCTTCTCCTCCAGTGGTTTTATCCAAGGTGACAAAAAATATCTACTAATAGCTGTACTTATATTTAAACTGTTTCCCCCATCCCGGAATCTCCCAGACTGAGAGCTGGCCTATGTGTCTTATTCACTGTTTCAACACTTGCCCTTAGCTCTTGGACACTCCAATAGATGTCACTTGTAGCATTATCTCACCCAGACTGCAGGTCAACCCTTGGTAGTAGTTATTCAGAACTGACATCTTGCCTTCTTCACTCAATTGTGAATGACTGCCCTTCTGTGCCTGTTGGAGAAAAATGTGTGCTGTTCCATGTGGAATAGAAGAGAGACGAATGTTCTCCTCCAGAGAGAAAAACAGATGTCTATAGGCTCAGGCTTCCCCTTCCTTGGGGAGGCCTTTCAGGAGTTCTAGTATTATAAGTAGAAGTTGGATCATTGGACTTGGAGTCAGAAAAACCTAGTTTTTAGTTTCTATTCTATCATTTACTAGATATGTGGCCTTAGCCAAAAAGTTATTTCTGGCCCTTAGTTTCCTGATCTGTAAAATGAAGGGTTTGGGCTAGCTGGCCTCTAAGGTAAGCTCTCATGTTCTATGATTCTACTTTCCTGAAATATGTGTGGCCCCTTAGCCTTTCAGAGAAATTTGATCTCCCCTCCCTACCTCAGAAAGTGTTTTCTCTTTCTTCACATTTCCCTAGAACACTTTGCATTTTCCCTTTGTCCCATCATACCCTTCCAGGTGTTATACTTCTCTGCATTCATGTTGTATCCCTGCTCAGAAAATATAAGCTTTTGAAGAGAGGAGGGTCTATATAATTTTTATTTTTATAGCATGAATGCCTTTCAAAGTGCTTTGACTGTAGTGGTGGCTTAATAAACATTTGTCAAAATGTAAACAGAAAGAACAAAAAAGGTAAAACTGAATGCTATGTAAACTGTAAATGATCAAGCTTGACCCTAGAGAGGAGTTCAGAAATTGTTCCTCCTTCTTTGAAGGGGTGGGGAACTCTAGGTGTAGAATGTTGCACATACTCTCAGACCTGGTTGATGTGTTAGTCAGTTTTGCTGAATTGTATTTTTTTTTCATCTTTTCTTTTAGAGTTATTACAAGGAATGGCTCCGTGTGTGTGTGTGTGTGTGTGTGTGTGCGTGTGTGTAGAGGGGATATTTAGAAATAAGAATGATGTGGAAACAAAAGATATCAATACAATCAGAATTTACAAAATACACATTTCTTGGATCATTGAATTTGGCTAGCCATAGAAGTGATAACCTTGCCCAGCTCTGATTCTTTATAGAACCTGATGCAGGACTTTTTTTCTTAGACTTGCCACAAGAGGGGAATCTTCACAAATCACCTCACTCCATATGCTAACAGAGGACAAATCAATTTATATAAACAAGACGAGTAGACTATGTCAGTACTAAAGAGGCATATGGGTATTCATAAGAAACAGGCCACTAACCAGGAGATTCAGTCACTGCATCAGGGACATACTAGATTGTAATGTCTCATTCTACCAGGTAGATGGTACAGTGGTTAGAGCACTGGACCTAGAGTCAGGAAGACCTGAGTCCAAGTCCAGCCTCAGATACTTATTAGCTCTGTGCCTCTTGGCAAATCACTTAAGCTCTTTTTGCCTCAGTTTCCTCAACTGTAAAATGAAGATCATAATAGCACCCACCTGAAGGCTTGTTGTGAAAACCAAAAGAAACATGTGTAAAGTGCTTAGCCCCATGCCTGGCCCATAGTAGGCACTTTATAACTGCTTGTTCCTCTATCCACTCCGACCCCCCCCTTCCAGCTTAAGGTGTGGACAAAAAAGACATCATACTAGCTGATTGTGGTCAGGAAGTAATACAAGTACAAGACAGTCCCTGCCCCCAAGGAGTATGAATTCTAATATGTAAGGAGTTCTTAATCTGCATCCTGGGAGGGGTTTGTGAACTAGGATGGGAAGAAAAAAAATTACATCTTTATTTTCACCAACTTCTAACTGAAATTTAGCATTTCTTTCACTTAGAAATGTAGGCAACAAAGCATTATTTTGAGAAAGGGTCTTTGGTTTTAGTCAGTCAGTCAAAACATATTTATTAACTACTTATTATGTTTCATGGATTGTGCTAAGCTCTTGGGTTACAAAGAAAGGTAAAAATAGTCTCTGTACAGAGAGACTCACATTCTAATGGGTGAGATAAAATGCAAACAACCATGTACAAACAAAGGAGTCCATGATACAGAAAAAAAAAATAATTTACAAAACAAAAATAAACCCCTGCCCTTAGATGGAAAGAGATGTAGAGAGGTCAGGTAATAGATGAACCTGGAGTATGAAATCTACTCTCATGTGTAGACCTTGAAGGTGAAAGAGATGAGCTTGGAGGGGCACAGTGGCAGTTCATTTGGTCCTTCCCCTGTGTTACTATCAAGTCAAAGTGGGAATTAGCCTCTGGGGCATTTTATTAGCACCCCGTTTCCATGCTGGGGTTGCAAGAACAGATTAAAGCATGGCACAATTTCCATCTAGTGAATGACATTCCCTAGCAGACACTAGAGCCAGCTGACGTACTTGCTATCCTCTTTACCTGTGAAGCTTTGAAATCTGAGAATCATAGAAGGAGCTATAGTTTCTTCTAAATCAGTTGTAATTTAACTGTAAGTACAGTCCTTTTTCAAAGGAGGATGGAAAGTCTAAAAATGAGGTATTGTGCTACTGGATTAGCTCTGTCCCTGGGTTGGAAGATTGAGAGAGAAAGAGACGAATTCCAGCCCAATGGGAGGGAGTGTGTCTGGGGGTGTCAAATAGATTGTACATGTTTTTGTGTATGTTTAATTTTTAAAAGTCACTGCCTCACTCTTGTACTTGTTTTCCTATGCTTAGCATGCACAATACCAACAATAAATATCTGAACCCTGTAATTGCTGAGTGATTGACTGAGAACAGGATCATGATCAATTATTTCCAAAGGTTGTCTAGCCCTTCCTGATCACAATCACTTAGTATGGTGTCATTACTGTCCTTTAAGCTGGAAGGTGGAGGGAAAGAGGAACAAGCATTTAGGCATCCTGCCTTACAGATATACAAATCCTACAACTTCACAGATGTGGGTTAAATTTAATAAGTTAATTCTTGAAAGGTATCTATTATAAATACTAAGATTTGGCTTGCACATTGACATTGATTAGAAAGCTAAACAAGCTACTACAAATTGAACCTATGAGGGATAAGGTGCCTTAAATAAACAAATCCCAAAAGGGACCTCTAGAGACAACATATTCTCATTTTACAGAGGGGTTAGGGCTAGGGTTATCTTACATAGCAGTGATACTTCTAATTTTAATTATCTTTAGCCTAATCCAGTTAAACAGTCTACCAGTTAAAGCATAGTAAATTTGCTATCCATTGTACAGAAACTTTTATTGACAGCTGTGAAGAGAAGATGGGAGAGCCTAAGTAGGTGTTTCCTTGAGCACATCACTTAATTTCTCTCTGCCTCAGTTTCCTCAATTGTAAAACAGGGAAAATAATAGCACCTACCTCCCAAGGATGTTGTGAGGATCAAATAAGGTAATAGTTGTTTTTTGCTTTTTTTGGGGGGGGGGAGGGAGGAAGGTAGGGCAATTGGGGTTAAGTGACTTGCCCAAGGGCACACAGCTAGTTTTTGTATTGTGTCTCAGATACTTGAGTGGTTTATCTTTTCCTTCTCCAGGGAGTTAAGGCAAACAGAGGTTAAGTGACTTGCTCAGGGTCATAAAGCTAGTAAGTGACAGACCAGATTTGAACTCAGGAAGATGAGTCTTCTTGACTTCAGGCTTGGCACTCTATCCAGTATGCCACCTAGCTGCCTTTAAGAAATTTACCCAATTTGAAACAGGTAGTAATTATCGGAGAGATAGGATTTGGACCCAAGACCCCTGACTAGAGTTAATGAATGCCAAGGGCCATCTTAAAATCTGGATAAATTCAAAGGGGCACATCCACCCATTGTCTGCAGAAAGATGAATTTTTCAGCCACTGCCACTCTCAAAGACTGTCAGTAGAGGGGTAGTGATCTGTGTCTGTGGAGGAAGGGCACACACCAGTTGGGGTGTTTTGAACACACTTCAAACAGCCTCAAGCTACCAGCCAATTTACGAGGTTCATTAGCTTCTTGGTAAGAATCTGTTAATATCCCATTTCTCAGGCAGTTGCTTTTTCTTTGTTGTCACTCCTTTAAGCACAGCATAGCATTCAAGAAGTTTACAACTGAAAATGTCACTGTCACTGCTACTGCCATGTTCTGCCAGAAGTATTACACACGTGTCCTCTATATACAGAGTTATCATTGCCTGTCATGTTACACCCTGCCCCACTCAAAGGGCAGTACAAATTGAGTCAGAAATAAGTCTGCTTACCCTTCATGATGGGAACCTGTCATGGGTCTTGTGAGGGCTCTCAATGGTACCAGATGAGCAGAAACAAATTTCCTTTTTTCATAGATTCACGAGGCCCAGTTCTTGCCACATCATTGCCCTGCTCAAAAATATCAAGAGGCTTCCTATTGTTGTTAGGATTAAACACAAACTTGCCAGCAGCATTAAATGGCCTCCCCAATCTGAGTCCCACCTACATTTCCAACTCAATTCACTTCTCTTCACCTTCTGTAGATTTCTCCTAAACTGGCTAGTAGCTGTCCCAGGACTCAGTATTCCACCTCCCATTTCCATGCCTTCACAGAAGATGTCTGTCTCACTGCTTAGAATTCTTGGCTTCCTTCAAGGCTCAACTCAGGAGTCTCCTCCTAAGAAAAATCTTTTTTTGTCTTTTAAAAACATTTTATTTATTTTTAATTTAATATTTTATTTTCCCCCAGTTACATGTAAAAATAATTTTTAACATGTGCCTTTTAAAACTTTGAATTCCAAATTCTCTCCCTCCCCCACATTGAGAAGGCAAGCAATTTGATAAAAGTTACACATGTATAGTCATGCAAAACATCAATAAAAGAAAATGCAGACAAAAAAACTCAGGAAAAGTAAAGTAAAAATAAAATATGCATCAATCTGTATTCAGATACCATCAGTTCTTTCTTTGGGGATGGCTAGCATTTTTTCATCATAAGTCCTTCGGAATTGTCTTGGATCCCTATATTGTGGGAATAACTAAGTCATTCACAAGTGATCATCTTACAATGTTGCTGTTACTTGTACACAGTACATTTCACTTTGCATCAGTCCATGCAAGTCTTTTCAGGTTTTTTCTGAGAGCATTTTGCTCACCATTTCTTATAGTACAAATAGTATTCCATCATAATCACATACCTCAGTTTATTGAACCATTCCTTAATTGATGGGTATTCCCTCAATTTCTAATTCTCTCCTTTTTTTGCCTTTTGGAGGGCAGTTGGGGTTAAGTAACTTGCCCAAGGTTACACAGCTAGTTTTTTTGTGTGGGTGTTAATTGTCTGAGGCTGAAACCGAACTCGGGTCCTCCTGACTCAGGGGCCGGCGCTTTACTCATTGTGCCACCTAGCCGCCCCCATCAATTTCTAATTCTTTACCCCCAGAAAAGAGCTACTATAAATATTTTTGTACATATATGTCCTTTTCCTTTTTTTTAATCTCTTTTGGGATATAGACCTAGTAGTGGTATTGCTAGGTAAAAGGGTATGCATAATTTTATAGCCCAGAAAAAAATCTTTCTTAAGCCTTTGAATAAGTTTTATTTTCCTAATTCTATAGGAGGTTTTTCTCTTAAAATGAGGAAAGTCTGTCAAGTCTTCTTACTCCTTTTAATTCCCACATTTGGCAGCAAATGCTTCTCTAATGATTTCTTTTGGTGGTAAATTAATGTCCAAATAGGAAAGGAAAAAGGGGACCCACATATAAAACTTAGGTATCTGAATATTCTTTACTATGCATTAAAGGTTCAGGAGGACTGGAGAAGGAGATATTAAAAATCAAATATGTGTGTGTGTGTGTGCGTGTGTGTGTGTGTGTGTGTGTGTGTGTGAGAGAGAGAGAGAGAGAGAGAGAGAGAGAGAGAGAGAGAGAGAGAGAAGAACCAAAACTGCAGAGAAGAGAAAGCACTCAGCTGTACTCTCAACATTCCCCTCCAAACAATTTTAAAATAACACCTCAAGCTGAATTTTGCAGTGGCAGAGCCAACACAAGCCCAAGTGATACATTCTGCCAGTCCAAGACAACTAAAAACTCAGAAAGATCCACAACATAGGGATGAACACCAGTGGTGGGACCAAGTGATGGTGAAGGAAACAGCAACAACTTTGAGAGGTCTCAGGTCAGAGTCTGTAAAGGGCCTTGGTAACTCGTCAGGAAAAGATTATAGGGGACACCTCAGGACCAAACACTGCTTGGAAACTCCATTACCAAACCCACTTTTGGGTCATAGTTCAAGGGTAGAGAAGAACACTTTTTGGTCAAGAGGGAGTGATGGTCCTCAGGAGCAGAATCACATTTCCTCACTAGGGATCAGGGTCCTGATGAGTAGTATCACTTCCAGTCTTAAGGGATCAGGTACCCTAAGGAAAGTATCATTTCTGGTCCCAAGGGACCTGGGTAAGGACTATAGTACAGACCAAAAGAGCAGTAACCACATGTTTCCCAAATCACACCACCTTGGAAGCATTGAAAACTTTCAAACCCCCCAGAACTAGCTCTGAAAGCAACAGTGTAAAAAAGCCTGGAGTTTGATACACTGTGTCTCCCCCAACATGCCAGGAACAGAGCCCAACTTTAACATAAAATTCAAAATCAAGAAATAGGTGGAAAACTAAGCCAACAACAACAAAAAGATAACCTGGTCATAAAAAGCTACTGTAATGACTGGGAAGATCAAGACACTAACTCAGAAGAAGACAACGAAGTAAAAACAGTTACAAGCAAAGCTTCAGAGAAAAAAAAAGGTGAATAGGACACAAGTCCAACAAGAATTCCTGGAAGAGCTAGAAAATGGTTTTCCAAATCTTACTACCATACAGGTAAAGAAATGAAAACAAAGGAAGAAAATTATTAAAATACAATTAATAGCTTAGTAGAAGAGGCATAAAAATACTGAAGAAAATAATACCTCAAAAAAACAGAATTGGCCAATTGGAAAAAGAGGAACAAAATTCACTGATGAAGATAACTCCTTATAAAACAGAATCAGCAATGGAAAAAGAGGTACAAAGGCTAACTGAGGAAAATAATTCCTTAAAAATTAGAATTGGGCAACTGAAAGCTAATGACTTCACAAGACATAAAAAAAAAACACAGTCAAAAGAATGAAAAAGCAGAAGAAAAATGTGAGATATCTCATTGGGAAAAAAAAGATCTGGAAAATAGATCAAGGAGATATAATTTAAGAATTATTAGATTACCTGAAAGCCATGATCAAAGAGAGATCCTAGACATCATATTTCAAGATATTATCAAGGAAAATTACCACAATATCCTAGAATGAGAGGGTAAAATAGAAACTGAAAGAATCCACTGATCACCACCTGAAAGAGATATGAAAATAAAAATTCCAAGGAATATAGCCAAATTCCAGAAATTCCAAGTCAAAGAAAAAATACTTTAAGCAGCCAGAAAGAAATCATTCATATACTCGAGGTCACACAAGATTTAGCAGCTACCATGTTAAATTAGAGGAGGTCCTGGAGTATGATATTCCATAAGGCAAAAGAGTTGGGCTAATAACTAAGAACAACCAGTTGTTCAAAACTGAGTATAATCCTTCAAGGGAAAAAAATGGATATTTAATTAAATAAAGGACTTTCAAGCATTCATGATGAAAAGACCAGAGTTGAACAGAAAGTTTGACTTTCAAATACAAAACTCAAGAGAATCATAAAAAGGGAAATGTGAAGGAGAAATTATAAAGGACTCAATAAGGTTAAAAAGTTTGCCTTTCTATCTGGGAAGATGATACATGTAACTTCTAAGAACTTTATCATTATTAAAGCAGTTAGAAGGATTCTGCTTAGAAAGAGAGTGAGGGAGTAAGTTGATTATGTTGGGATGATATAAAAATGAACTGGTGAGAAGGAGGGATTCCTTGGGAGAAGGGAGGAAGGAGAGGAAGAATGCGGGAAATTATCTCACATAAAAGAGGTACACAAGGAATAACTTTTACATTGGAGGGGGGAAAGGGTGGCAGGCAACCTTTGAACCTCATTCACACCTAAATTGATTCAAAGAGGGAAAATGTGTATACATACTCAACTGGAAATAGAAATTTATCTTACCAACAGGAAAGTAGGAAGGGAAGGGGATGATAAAAAGGAGGGCAGATAAAAGAAGACAATTGTCAGAAGCAAAATGGGCTTGAGAGGAGGGATTGAATAAAGGGAGAGGGATAAACAGAAGAAAATAGGATGGAGGGAAATGCAGAGTTAGTAATCTTAACTGTGAATGTAAATGGGATGAACTCACCCATAAAACAGAAGCAGATAGGAAAAATAGATTAGAAACCAGAATCTAACAACAACATGTTGTTTATAATAAACACACCAGAAACACAAACAAACTTAAAACAAAATCTGAAGCAAAATCTATGCTTCAGCTGAAGTAAAAATGGTAGGGGTAGCAATTGGGATCTCAGAAAAAAAAACCAAAAACAAAAATAGATGTGATTAAAAGGGAGAAGGGAAACTACATCTTGCTAAAAAGAATTATAAACAATGAAATAATATCTATACTAAACAAATATGTACCGAATGGCACAGCTTCCAGATTCTTAAAGGAAAAGTTAAATGAGTTACAGGAGGAAATGGACAATAAAACTATACTAGTGGGGGACTTCAATTTTCCTGTCTTAGAGCTAGAAAAAAAATTAACCATAAAATAAATAAGAAAAGAAGTCAAGGAGATAAATAGAATCTTAGGAAAGCTAGATATGATAGATTTCTGGAGAATACTTAATGAGAATAGAAAGGAGGATACCTTTTTCTGAGCTGTACATGTCACCTTCACAACTATATATTAAGGCACAAAAACTTCACCACCAAGTTGCAGAAAAGCAGAAATATTATTGTTTTTTCCCCCTTTTTTGGAAGGAGGGAGGGCAGGGCAATAGGAGTTAATTGATTTGCTCAAGGTCACACAGCTAGTAAGTGTTAAGTGTCTGAGGTTGGATTTGAACTCAGGTCCTCCTGACTTCAGGGTTGGTGCTCTATTCACTACACCACCTAGCCGTCCCCAAAGCAGAAATATTAAATGGACTCTTTTGGGACCATAATACAATAAAAATTACACTTAATAAGAGCAATGGAAGCATAGATGAAAAATTAATTGAAACTAAATAATCTAATCTGAAAGAATGAGTCAAAGAAAAAGTCATAGAAACAATCAATAATTTCATTAAAGGGAATTACAATGGTGAGATATTATTCCAAAATTTGTGGGATGCGGTGAAAGTAATACATCAATAAAAGAGAAAGAGCAGATCAGTGAATTGGACATGCAACAACAACAACAACAACAAAACAACTAGAAAAAGGATTAATTAAAAATCCCCAATTAAATACCAAAATAGAAATCCTGAAAATCAAAGGAGAGATTAATAAAGTTGAATTTTTAAAAAATTAACTAATAAATTAAACTAGGATCTGGATTTATGAAAAAAAACAATAAAATAGACAAGCCATTGGTTAATTTGATTTAAAAAAAGAAAGAAGAAAATCAAATTACAATACAAAAAATGAAAAGGGTGAATGCACTACCAATGAGGATGAAATTAAAGCAAGTATTAGGAGTTATTTTGCCCAATTATATTCCAGTAAAACTGATAATCTAAGTGATATGGATGAATATTTACAAAAAATATAAACTGGCCAGATTAACAGAAGAGAAAATAGAATACTTAATTAACCCTATTTTAGAAAAAGAAATTGAACAAATCATCATTGAGCTCCATAAGAAAAATCCCTAGGACCAGATGAATTCACAAGTGAATTCTAGCAAACATAATCCTAATACTATATAAACTATTTGAAAAAACATAGGCAAAGAAGGAGTCCTACCAAATTCCTTTTTATGACACAAACATGGTTTTGATATCTAAACCAGGGAGTGCAAAAACAGAGGAAGAAAACTATAAACTCATTTCCTTGGTGAATATTGATGAAAAAATTGTAAATAAAATACTAGAAAGATTACAATAATGTATCACAAATCATACACTCTGACCAGGTGGGATTTGTTCCAGGAATTAAGGTCTGGTTCAATATTAAGAAAACAATCAGCATAATTGACCATATAAATAACAAAACCCCCAAAATTCCATATGATTATATCAGTAGTTGCAGAATTGTCAAAATGCAATACTTATTCCTAAGAAAACATAGGAATATATGGATCCTTTCTTAAAAAGAAACTTTCCAAATTAGATCAGAGGTGAAGCAGGGGTGTATATTACTGTGACTATTATTCAATGTTGTACTAGAAATGCTAGCTATAGTAATAAAAATTTTAAAAAAGGGGGTGGCCAGGTAGCACAGTGATTAAGAGCACCGGCTCCAGTGTTGGGATGACCTGGAGATTGAATCCTGGCTCAGACACTTAGCATCCACCCAGAAACACTTGGCCGTGTAACCTTGAGCAAGTTACTTAACCCCAAGTGCTTATAAAAAATTTTTTTTAAAAGGAAATTAAACAAATGAAAATAGGAAATGAAGGAACAAAGCTATTACTCTAAGCATATGATATGATGGTATACTTAGAGAACCCTAGAGAATCAACTAAAAAAACTAATTGAAACAATGAACAACTTCTGCAAAGGTGCAGGATGTAAAATAAGCCCACGTAAATCATCAGAATTTCTAGATAATACCAACAAAGTTCAGTAGAAAGAGATGGAAAGAGAAATTCCATTTAAAATAACTGCACAAAACATAAAATACTGGGGTGGCCAGGTGGTGCAGTGAGTAAGAGTGCTGGCCTTGGCATCGGGAGACCTGGGATCGGTTCCGGCCTCAGATACTTGGCACCCACACAAAAAATAACTGGCCCTGTAACCTTGAGCGAGTTACTTAACCCCAATTGCTTAAAACAACAACAACAAAAAAAAAAACCATAAAATACTTGGGAATCTACCTGCCAAGACAAACCCAGAGAACATATGAACACAATTACAAAACACTTTTCACACAAATAAAGACCAGCAGAGAAATATTAATTGCTCATGCGTAGGACAAGCCAATATAACATAATAAAAATGACAATTCTACCTAAGTTAACTTACCCATTCGATACCATATCGTCGAACTACCAAAGAAGTATTTTTTAGAGTTACAAAAAATAGTAATAAAATTCATCTGGAAAAACAAAAGGTAAAGAATATTAAGAGAATCAGTGAAAAAAAATGTGAAGGAAGGTGGCCTAAAACAGTTTCAAATTTCAAATGATATTATAAAGTGACAATCATCAAAACAATCTGGTACTAGCTAAGAAATAGAGTGGTGGATCATTGGATCAGATTAGGTACATAATACACCACAATAAATGACCATAGTAATCTATTGTTTGATTCAAGCTTTTGGGGTAAGAACTCACCATTTGACAAAAACTGCTAGGAAAACTGGAAAGCAGTTTGGCAGAAACTAGGTATAGACCAATAATTCACACCACATACCAAGATAAGGTCAAAATGGATAAATGATTTAGACATAAAGGGTGATATCATAAGTAAATTACGGATCATGGGAAAATGTACCTATGACAGATCTATGGAAAAGGGAAGGGTTTATGACCAAACAAGAGGTAGAGAAGATCATAGGAAATAAAATCAATAATTTTTATTGCCTAAAAACAAAACAAAACTTTGCAAAGCAAAACTAAAGCAACCCAAAGCGAAAGAAAAATCGGAAACTGGAGAAATTGTTTTTTTTTTCAAGCAAGTTTCTTGATAAAGGCCTCATTTCTCAAATGTATAGGGAGCTGAGTCAAATTTATAAAAATAAGAGCCATTCACTAATTGATAAATGGACAAAGGATATTATTGGGCAGTTCAAATCAAAGCTATCAGTTGTCACATGAAAAAATACCACAAATCACTACTGATTAGAGAAATGCAAATGAAAACAACTCTCAGATTTCTTTTCACAAGATTATATTGACTAACCTAACAGAAAAGGAAAATGACAAATATTGGAGATGTGGAAAAAATGGGACATTAATGCACTGTTGTTGGAGTTGTGAACTAGTCTAACCATTCTGGAGAGCAATTTAAAACTATTCCCAAAGTGTTATAAAACTATGTATATCCTTTGACTCAGAAATACCACTACTAGGTCTGTATCCCAAAGAGGTTAAAGAAAAGGAAAAGGGATCTATTTGTACAAAGATAGTAACAGCAGCTTTTTTAGTGGTTGCAAAGAATTGGACATTGAGGAGATGCCCATCAATTGAGGAGTGGATGAATGAGTTATGGCATATGATTGTGATGGAATATTATTGTGGTATAAGAAATGATGAACAGGATGTTTTCAGAAAAACCTGGGGAAGACTTATATGAACTCATCAAAGTCAAATGAGCAGAACCAGGAGAACAATGTACACAGTGACAGCAATGTTGTAAGGATGATCAACTGGAAAGACTTAGCTACTCTGATCAAGACAATGATGCAAGAAAATTCTAAAGGACCCAAGAAGAAAAATGCTATCCACCTTCAAAGAGAATTGATGAATTCTGAATGCAGACTGAAGAATACTTTTGTACTTTATTTTTCTCTTCTTATTTTTTGTCTGTGTTTTCTTTTGCAGTATGGCTAATATGGAAATACATTTTGCATGGCTTCACATGTATAATTGATATCGTATTGCTTGCCTTCTCAAGGAGGAGGGGCTGGAAAGGAAGGAGAGAATTATGAACTCAAAAATTTTAAAGGTGCTAAAATTTTTTTGGACATAATTGGGCAATATTTAATGAAATAAATGAAAAAAAAAATATGAAGTCTGCATCAGATTAACTCTTGGGGCTAGGATTGAGGGAGTGGAATGGTAGTAGTTCCAAAGGTGGTCCCTCATCTTTCTCACTTCATACAGGGAAGGTCTCATCTCTGACCTGTGTTTGTGATGTTTCACAAGTTCTCATTTCCCAAAGACTCTTACATACTAATTGGTGGGGAAGCAAGGTATTATCTGCTATTTCTGCTTCCAGATAGGTGCTTTGGGATTTTTGAGCACTCTAATTAATAGAATGGACAAAGGCACTTAAAAAAAAGGAAGGGGAGAGAAAGTCAGGCTTACCCTCAGGATAATTTGGCAGGTTTAATGGGTCTATATTCATAGAGACAGAGGCTTTCTCTCTTTGCCTTGACTTGGCTCTGAGCAACTTTCTCTTTGGCGAAGTTCTGAGCTCGTAATAGACTACTTGGCAAAACAATTAAACAAACAAAAAACCCCAACAGGTACTAAACTTTGTTCATGGCCTACATTGCTGATTTAAAATCCGACAGTGTGCTGGGCTAGTAAACTTAACAACTGAATCTCCAGGGGAAAAAGGTATACGTGACACTTTTAAAAATATAATATACACATATATGTATAGGTAGGAACTTTATTTTTAAAATTTATTTTATCTAATTAAATATTTCACAACTATATATAAAAATTTTATACATTCATTTTTTTTTAAATTTTGTGTTCCAAATTCTCTCTTTCCTTTCCACCCTATCTCCTATCCATAGAAAAGATTAGCATCAATTATACATGTGAGGTCATGCAAAACATATTTACATATTATCCATGTTACAAAGGAAAACAAAAACAAAATAAAACAATAAAAATAAAGAGAGTAAAAAGAATTGTGCTTCAATCTGCATTCAGAGTTCATTATTCTCTCTCTGGGGGTGTATACCATTTTTCATCATGGTTCCTCTGGAACTGTCTTGGATCATTGTCTTGATCAGAGTAGCTTAATTTTTCACAGCTGATCATCTTAACATTATTGTTATTTCCTCATGTTTCTGCTCTACATGACACACTTTTAAATTTATTTATTATTATTAACATTTATTTATTGCATTAGTAATATATTCTACGTCACTTTCTTATAGCCTAGACAGTTAATAAATAAAATAATCAAGCCATGATTTGCATCCTCAAATTTCTGAGGTATAAATACACTGAAAATATAACAATCCATTCTCTCATTTGGCTCCAACACATACCCTGCATTTATCTCGGTTTTCCTGAGCCATCGCCATACTCTAACACATGCTAGAAGTGCAATAAACAGATAAACATTGATTCAGGGCCTTTTGCTTAACACTTTATATATTGAGATTATTTGTTACTTATCTCTAAGATAGGGCAACAAGCACTTGAATAGGCATGCACATCTCTCCAGTTCTAAGGCTTCTTTCCCTTCATAAAATACCTCAAACAGACCAATGTGTTTGCTTGTTCTATCTTACACTACGATTGTAAGCAACCTTGAGGGCAGGGACTGCTTCATTGTTTTGTCTTTATATCCTCTAGCAGCTGAAAATTTTTCCTTGCAAACAGTAGGTGCTTAATAAATGCTTGCAGATATGAAATACAGATTTTAGAGCTAAAAGGGAATTTGAGGTCATCTAATCCAATTCCTGACATTATAGATGAGAGAACTGAGGCTCTGAAATTGAGTGGTGAAGTGAGAGAAGGAATTCTTGTTTTGTATTACTTTGTATTCTCATCATTTAGCATAGTGCCTTGCACATAGCAACTAGCAAGGGCAATGGATATAGCAAAGACTTGGGTTCAAATCTAGCCTCAGATACTTATATGACCCTGGGCAAGTTAATTATCTTCTGTCTGCCTTGGTTTCCTCAACTGTAAGATGGGGATCATAATAGCATCTACCTAACAGGGTTGTTTTGAATGAGATTTGTAAAGTACCTGGCATATTGTAGGTATTATATAAATGCTTATTCCCTTCCCTCTTTTCCCACATGGCAGGTGTTTAACAAATGTTTGTTAAAATGAGCTATCACTATCAGATCTGGGATTTGAATCTGGGCAACTTAAGTAATTCTTTTAACAACTCTGGGCCTCAGTTTCCTCATCTGTAAAAGCTGGACTAGATGACCTTTCCAGTTCTAAATCTATGGTCCTATGATATTTATCACCAAGATGAAGTTCTAAATATCCTTCCTATGCTTTTCTGGAAATAGTTTCTGGAATTCATGGCTATAAGAATTTCTACATAATTGCATTACCTTAGTTTTTTGAAAATGGTTTTCATAGGGCAGCTAGGTGGTGCAATGAACAGAGCACCAGCCCTGGAGTCAGGAGGACCTGAGTTCAAATTTGACCTCAGACACTTGACACTTAACTAGCTGTGGGACCTCGGGCAAGTCATTTAACTCCAATTGCCTTGCCTTCCCCCTTCAAAAAAAAAAAAAAGAAAATGGTTTTCATGTGAAACTGATGAACACAAAGCTTCTATGGTTTAAAAAAAATAGTAATTATGAAATCCACTTCCTGAAATATACTTATTTTCCCAATAAAAAACTATGAAACTTAGTAGAGGCTAGAGAAAACTGTACAGCTAGAAATTTTTGTAAAAAAAGTCTCTTCTTTTGAAAATCACAGTGATCATGAAAAAACATTCTTATGGAATATCATCAAAACAAAACTAAAACTGAATCTTCACTAGGCACAGGGAGACATTGAGTAAAACGTTACCTCAACAAACATTTATTGGATGCTTTCTACGTACAAGGCACCATGCTAGGTTCAAATGGATCTACTTGACTATACCTTTAAACCCAAATCACTCTGGCCTTTCACTGGATGGCCAACAAAAGACCCCAGCCCAAGCCTTTGTTGCTCATTGTTTGGATTTTGTTGGCTAAGAGTAAGTGTGAATGGCAGTTCTTTTTTTTGTTCTGGCCAGAAAGTCTCAGGGATTTTCCCTCTCAGATTGATATCTTTGGGGCAGTAAAACTGGGTTATCTTTTGTCTCAATTCTAACCTAGTCCTTAGTCACTGAATGGGTGTTGCCTCAGACAAACTAAGACCTGGGAAAGACCTTAATTTTAAAAGGCCAAGATCACCCACTGCATCCTGGGCCATTGTCAGTCATCTTGACTCTTGTCTTGCCACTGGACTCAGGTGACCCTGGAGGAGAGAGTGAGACTGATGACTTTGCACAGCCTGGCCTCACCTAAACCCAATTCACTTTCAAATCAAGACATCACCCTTTGAATGCCATTGGTCCTCTTCAAGAATGATGAACAACAACAAACCAAACTTGGTGCCTAAACTCTGATTGAGAGCAACAAAGAGAAAATACAGGCACTGCTCTCAAGGATCTTATTATCTAATTGGGGAGAAAGAGGTTCAACAATAACCATCACAGAATCATTGATTTAGAGCTGAAAGAGACTTTAGACATACTTTACACCAACCCCCTTATTTTATACATGAGGAAACTGAAGACTAGGAGTTGGGATGACTTGCCCAACCAAGGAAGTAGCAGAGACAAAATTTCATCCCAAGTGCTTTGACTGCAGACACAATGCTCTTTCCATTACATCATTATCTATCCCTATACAAGAGAAAATAAGACAAGTAAAAGGATAGGTGTAGGAAAAGTGTTTTGAGAAATCTGAAGGAGGGAGAATTTTGTCTCCATTTGCAATTTAGAACTGGGGACCCTTACTATTGGGCACTTTCTCTTTGGAGACAGAACTCTGTGGAGCACCATTGCTCTTCCTTAATTAAATCTCTAGCAAGGTGCTGATAGACTAACTGTGGAAAGCTGGACTTCTGTGAATAGTAATGGTGAAAGAGTTGAGGAAGCTAGCAGGATGACAGCTGCAATGAATAATGTTGATGGGGGTGGGGGAGGGAAATGTTCACTTGAAGAGGCCCTGCTTCCAAATCTTTAGGTTTAATTAAAAGTAGGAAGAAAAGCAGAAAGCTATAACTATTCCAGTCATTGAAATTTTGTAGCGAGGTACACATTGATTAAATCTCATTCCATTAAAATTAAATCCACTTAAATCCTCCGAAGGAATGTTGATGTAGCAATGGGGGAACTAGAGAAACAGTTGTAAACTTGTGTCGTTTTGCAGTTTTAGAAAATAGAATGAAGATTTATTTTTGTAGGGGAGGAGATGGAGATTGGTCATTCTTAGTTGATTTTCTAAATAAAAATTAGGTATGATTGATTGATTATTATTGAAGATTTGCATGCACAAACCTCTGAAGTAATTGAAAAATGAATATAAAATATCTTTGAACTCTTCAGAGAAAAGGCCCTAAGTAAAAATTTTAAAAAAGGTAAATTATTAATTTTATTTTTTGTTTTTGGTATGTGTATGATTTATATCAACTCCCAAGGACAAAGACCAGCCAAAGAATGTTCTATCTCTTTGAGTTTTCCCATGTGACCTCTAACATGATAGACAGTTAAATATGTTGATGAACGCCTGTCTCCCAAGCTCACTCTTTTGTGTGGGAATTCACTTTAATAATAGATTTTTTAAGGTGTCAGATGCCTTATAAAAGGTTCATCAGAGGCGATTTTAAATATTTTATTTACTTTAGTCAAATTAAAAGAGCATTGTAGCAAACTGGCTTAAATAAAAATGCTTAATTAAAATTTTCTCTCTTTACATATTCATTGTGTCAACTTGAAACATGACCTATATTGCACCCATCTCATTTCAGGCCAGTTTGTATGTAATGAAAGTTAATTTTATCAGATGTCTTGTACTCTTGTTAGCCTTAAAATTTCAAATCGAGTCAAAATATATAATCTCTCTGATGAAAACAAGTATCAGCTATCCATTAGGCACATATTTGTATGCCTAATCTGTGATTTCCAAAAACGGTGGAGAAATAAAAATATCACAGATGGAAGGTTCCTTAGGTACCACTGGGTACAACCCATCATTTTACAGATGGGGGAACAAATAAGCATAGAATTTAAGTGACTAGCCTAGAATCACAAAGGTAGTAAGTATTTAAGGGATGTTTTGAGGTCAGATTTTCCTAACTCAGAATTTTCATTGTGTAATGTTGCTTCATAATGTTTCTTTTATGGTAAATGTTTTATGGTAAATTAAAAATGTTATTTTTATTTATTTTTAAATTTTCCAGCTGATCAAGTCTTACATCCTTTGAAGATATATATACATATATGTATTTGTATGTATATACATATAAACCTATCGATCTGTCTATCCATCTATTCCCACAATTCACAAGGAAATAAAATTAAAACAGACCTGGCACTGATAACTTATATATTGGGATGTGCTATAATCTGTATCACAGCATCCATTAAGAGCTAAAAGCCCTCATCACTTCCAAAAGTCATGTAAACCCACAGCAAATTAAAAGGATGTGAGATTCTTTATTATACTTAACTTTCATTTACAGAATGAAGAATCCCATGCAATAGTCGGACATTGGCCTCTAAGGCATCTGACATTGGCTTCTAGAATTATGTTGCTTTTTTATACTCTGAGAGTACCAGGAGAAGCAGTAACCCACTGCCCCTGGAAACTGCTACCCTGTCATAGTAGGAATTGGCTTGGTCTGCTCTACAAAGGGAATCTGATCCTCTATGGGGAAAAGACAAGTCAAGAAACATTTATTAAACACCTACTACGTGCTAGGCATTGGGCTGAGTGCTAAGATGCAAAGAAAGACAAAAGCAATCCCTGCTCTCAAGGAGCTTAGAGTTTAATGGGGAGACAACATAGAAACAACCAAGTATAATTGTGTATGTGTGTGTCTGTATGTGTGTGTATATCTATATCTAATTGGAGATAATTTCAGAGGCAAGGTACTAAATGTAAAGAGAGCTGGAAAAGTCTTCTTGTAGAAGGTGGGATTCCAGCTGAGACTTGAAGGAAGCCAGGAAAGGCAGGAGATGGAGACAGAAACGAATTCTAGGCATGGGGGACAGACAGCTAGTGAAAATGAAAATTGGTAGGGAGATGGAGTATCCTGTGTGAGGAACCATAGAATGGAGGACATACAAGAGGACCGGAAAGGTAGGAAGGGACCAGATACGGAAAGGTTTTAAAAGTCAAACGGAAGATTTTTGTTTGATTCTGGAGATAAATGGAAGTCCCTGAAGTTTATTAAATAGGGGTATGGCACAGTGCTTAGGTAAGTCACTTTGATAGGTGAGTGTTGAAGTAAGGAGACAGCCAGAAAGCTCTTGCAAGGAAGCTGGAAGGCCTATTCTCTGTTTGCCATTTTAATAAGAGGTGAGTGAATCTCTTATAGGGAGTTGGCTGTTCCAGATGCCAATGTTCATGGACACTTGAGTTGGATTATAATTGAAATTGCTACAGTAAGTAATTAAGTTGCTTTAAAATCATTGTATTGCACTTCTATATGCTGTTTAAAACATTTAATTAATCAACAAGCATTTATTAAGCAATTACTTTGCTTATTTATTTGTTTGTCTATTTAAGCCAGGCACTTTGACAGGTTTTGAAGAAAAAATACAATAAATGAAACAGTCTTTACATGCAAATAATATCATTTCTAATGGATGAAACAAATATATGTAAATGCATATGAAGAGAATAAGTGCAAATAAATCTTAAGCTGTTAAATACAAGGTAGTTTGCAAGGGAAGACTAGCAACTGTATTGATCAGAAAAATATTTCATGTATACAATATGGTATTTGAGCTACTAGTGAAGGAAATGGCAAACCACCAAGAAAACCACAAAAAGGTTCATGAAGAGTCAGACATGGCTGAAACAACTGAACAATGACAACAAAATCTGAGCTATATTTGGAAGGCTAAGAGGTATTCTATGACATGAAGGAATAAATTCAAGGCATGAAGGTATGACAAGGACATCACATACGTAATGAGTTTCTAAAGCAGATTTTAAACCCAGGGCTTCCTAACTCTAAATTGTGGGCTCTATCCTCTACTTCAAGTCACTAAATTATGGCTGAGTCTGTGGGTTATGAAGAAGGTATGATGGGGTGCTTGGGTGCCTGTGCTTGAACCTCAGTTTGTAAAATCAGTTTATAAAATCACATTTCTCCTTAGCCTCAAATCTCCCCAGCCTCAGAGCATTATCTCTGCCCCTTCTCCCTGCCAGTACTCTGCCTAGCAACCATTCAAGATCAAGCCTCAGACAAATGTTACATCCCCTTGGTACAATAACAAGCTGCACCTATGAATCCTTCACTAGATTATCTATAAGTAACTCCTTAGCTCATTATATACATCCTGAATCCCTTGTTAGCTTGGGACATATATATATATATACTCCCAACATCCATCTTGTCAAACATGACATTGATGGGTGGCAGCTTGGTCAGCCCTGACTACTTGCTGACTTAGAGACGTTTTAATATCAAGCCTAAAACCACATCTCCATGTAGCCTCCCCTTGGGCTGTTTTTCAGTGAATTCTGGGCAATATGCCTGTGCAGTAGATATTAAAAGTGCATGTTCTGGGGTGGCTAGGTGGCACAATAAATAGAGCTCTGGCCCTAGAGTCAGGAGTACCTGAGTTCAAATCTGGCCTCAGACACTTGACGCACTTACTAGCTGTGTGACTTTGGGCAAGTCACTTAACACCAACTGCCCTCCAAAAAGCAAAAAAAAAAAAAAAAAGTGCATATTCCTTTAAGAGTTGACCACTCCTTAACTCCTCCCTAATCCCACCCTGACTCACCTAGTTAGCATATCTTTTACTATAGTTATCCTGTATAAACTATAATATACCCCCTCTAAGGTTGCAGGTTCCCTAAGAACTCTTGCCTGTGGTAAGCATAACAATAAATCTTGGCCACCTTGACTTAGAGAATGCTTGAGTCCATAAATTCATTCCAGACTGCTTTCCAGGGACTCTGGTTATTGGGGTTCCTGGAGTCCCTGAACTCCTTGACACCCCCTCTCCCCAATCAGGTAGGTAATAGAAATTATGGAGGAGGTTGGTAGTAGAAAGGGGGGTTAAATGGTGACTCAAGTTGTATTTTCTAGTTTTATCTGATTATATGTTTCCATCTCTAAATACTTGGGAAGCTCTGTCTGATTGCTTCCCCATTGCTTTCTTCTCCCTGACACCTTCTACTGCCCAATATGAATGTGGTTCAGGGTAATCATCCTAACTGACCATATCCAAGGAACTGTTTTTTATTCTACGTTCCTAGCTCAGTGCTAGGTGCCATCTGGAGTCCACTGAAAGGAGAAGACACAATAGTTTTATTCACTTTGGGTATGTTGGCAGAGGAACACAGATGCGGCCACACACTTGAAACTAATTCCATAGCCTCTGATCCCACCTAAGCTGGAGATGATGAGATATTTTAGCAGGTTCATTCTGCATTCAGGACTGGTGTACAGTCGTCACACTCATCCATCTTTTGTGAGGATCATGGTATAGTGTGTGGGAGGGTGTGGGAGTGAAAGACTAGGAAAGACTCCAAAAAACTCACAGCAGCTTAGCTGCCCTAGTCTGGGGCTCCTCCTGCTTCTTTGTGCATGTGGTTCTGGCTGCATCTGCCTCTGGGGAAGGCACTCATGACTTGCTGAGGCTGTTCATGTTCCTCTGGGTGTCTGCGTCTTCCACTGTTGGATTTTATTCTGTTTCAAAGCCCAGACACGGAGTACAACAAAGGCAGGATCTTAGTGATAACAAGACCTGAAGATTTGGCTCAAGAACTGAGTATCTGATTCTCCATGACTGTGCTTAATTCGTTTACTGGAAAAGGCTACCTGCTATCATGTGTGACACATTGCCTTTGATTTTGAAATCTGATTGGGAAGCAAAGACTCACTGGTGTGAAATAATTAGAGAACAGTAGCTGATGTTGGTATTAAATCAATTAGTCTGGTGGAGTAGGATCCATGCTGGTAGAGAGAAAAGACTCAATCACTTAACCAACAATCAACATACCTTCATTAAAGCATATTTGTGCCTTATTTATTTACTTATTTATTCATTCATTCATCCATTTATTAAGGCACTTTGCGTCAGGCACACTGCTAAGTGCTTGATAATGCAAAGAAAAAAAATGGCCATCTGCCTTCAAGGAGCTTACATTCTAATTCAAGAGACAATAGGCACTTAAATAGGGTATCTAAGATACATACAAAGTAGATGAAAGGTAACTTTAGAGAGGAAAGCAGTACCTAGCAGTTGGAGGGTCCAGGAAAGGAGACCCCTCCTACTGAAGGTGGCATTGGAGATAAGAAGACCGAGATCCTAAGGGGTGGAGGAAAGAAGGGAGAATATTCCAGGCATGGAGGACAGCCTCCATTTACAATGACAGAAGGTTGGGAGATGTATTGCATGTGTGAGGAACAGTAAATAGGCTAGTATGATTGGAACATAGAGTGTGTAGACAGAAGCAACATGTAAGAATGTAAAGAGGCATTGTGGTACAGTGGAAAGTACACTGGCTTTGAAGTTGGGGTTCAAATACTGTTTATGATACTACTTTTGTGACCTTGGGCAAATAACTTTACCCTCACACTCAATTTCTTCTTGTAAAATAAGGAGTTTGAACCCCATGGCCTTTGATGCCTTCTAGTTCTGTATCTGAGTCTATTAATTTTTTTTTTTTTGCTTTTTGGAGGGCAATTGAGGTTAGGTAACTTGCCCAAGGTTACACAGCTAGTATTTTTGTGTGTGGATGTTAAGTGTTTGAGGCCGGAACCGAACTCGCGTCCTCCTGACTGTGGGGCCAGTGCTTTACTCACTGCGCTACCTAGCTGCCCCAAGTCTATTAAATTTTGAAGGACTTTAAATACTGATAATCATTAAATATCATATTTTTTTTTTTTACCAAAGTCTGAATTAATTAAATAGACTGCTTTGCCTTACTTTAAAATGCTTCTTTCTGTGTCAGCAACTCCAGAGACCAGATAAGGCTAAAAGCGGAATTTGCCCTTACCTTGGGACATAACTCCTTATGGGAGAAGCCAAATGGACCCAATAGTTTCTTTGTTCTCTGAGTAAACTCAGAATATCTCTTCCCCCAGACAGCACTAACTTGGGAGCATTCTTTCTTCTAAGAATAAGACTCTGAACCTAGGATACTATCTTGAATAATGGGCCCTTTTCTTATCTAAATATTTTGTGGGGCATGTATTATGTTAATGATAAAGAAAATACAGATGTTCTAGGTTGACACCTCATCAATTCCTTGTAATCATAATTTTTACCCTGAATTGGGATGGCTCTAAAATGTATTTAAGTCTTCTGATCTCTCTGTTCATCAGTTAGAAATTAACTTCTAACTCCTTGTATAACTTCGCTAGTTTTAAGAGAATAAATGTTTCTATAACCAAACTTTTAAAAGGTTGGCAATACCAAATACTGACATTTATCCTAGAGGTAATGGAGGAACTATTGGAATTTATTGAGTAGGAGAGGGTCTGTGATTAGTCCAGGAAAATCACTTTGGCAGTCGGGTGGAAAATGGATTGGAGCAGGACACTTGAGGAAAGGAGACTGATTAGAAGACCCCTGAAACAATGCCAGGTGAAAGGTGATAAAGACCTGAACTAGACTAGTATCTGTGTGAGCAGAGAGAAGGCGACCTATCAGGAGATGTTTTGGAGAAAGAAATGACAAGATTTGGATATAAGGGGTAAGGGAGAATAAGGAATAAGAATAAGCCTGAGTGAATGGAAGAATGGTGGTGCCCTCAATAGTAATAATAATAATAGGAAATTCAGAAGACAGGTGGGTCTAGGGAGAAAGAATGAGTTTCATTTTGGACATGTTGAACTTATGATGCTTATGGAACATCCAATTAGAGAAGAGCTGTTGTTTGTCATAGAATCAATTAGCCTGGTAGATGAGAATTGACCTTGTCTGAAACCAGTTTCGGGTGGTATCTTCTAGCTACTATGTTTGAAATTAAAATAAAAGCTTTTTGGAAAATGAATAATGGTCTAATAATGGTTGTTTAAGCAATGCCTTGTATTTGGATTGCTCCCAATCAAATTAACTGAACAAAGGAATGAGGTGCCAGATGACCTTGAATATTGACAGGAAATTTCCTTTTTGCAGTGCAGGACACAGACCTCAAGAAACTCCTGAAACCCTTGAATTAAATCTTTGAACATTTCTTACAAAATTGGGATTCCAACCTGACCATATTAATGACAATAATGTGAGTATGATAATGTCTGTTGTACCTAACCTCACTGGCTTGTTGTAAGGTTCAAAAGAGATAATGTTCAGAAAACCCTTTCCAAACATGTCAATTATTATTATTTCTTTAATCACTCACTATCCTGAGTTTTAATTGCATCATATTGAATGCTAATTTTTTCTTTTTAAGATCTGATGTAAAAGACAACAGAACAATAGGTGGCAAGGGTGGGGGGAGTGACCCAGAATTGGTGGGTTGAAAGTAAACTAGGAATTGTATGCTGTGGTTGAACATCTTAGCCCCTCAAATTGTCACTGAAAAAAAATGGGCTGGCATCAGACCTGCAAAATTTGACTTTCTGAAAGCAAATTCAAAGCGAAACAACAGCTTGACAAATAGCTCACAGAAAAGTTCTAGCATTGTTACTGATGTTAAGTGGTTGGATTTTTCTTCTTATTTATAAAACCCACACACCAGTTGGTAGTAGCTGCTCCTAGAAGGAAAACCTCTATGACATTCATTCAGTTCAATCTAGTTCACTTCAATGGGGAGGCAGTGTGGTCCAGTAGACTGAAAGTAGGTCTTGAAGTCCTGAGTTCAAAGATTCCTTAGATTCCTAAGGCCTCAGTTTAGTATGTTGTAGGGTTCGGGGAAACTTTAACACAACAAAATAGACTTAATTTCAACTGTAGCATTATTTTGGTACAATTCTCCAAACTTAATTGGTTCCATAATTGAAGTACTTTGGTCCCAAAGCCATTTGGAGCCTTCAGAATGTCACTTGGAAATATTGTACCCATCAGAAGACTAAAGATTCTATCACACTTATTTTCTCTCTGTTTTTTTCTCAGTGATTTCACCGAACGCTAGTCATTTAGAGAGGCAGCATGTATAGTAAAAAGCACACTGGATTTGGTGTCAAAGGACATGGTTTAATCCCAGTGATAATAGTTATGTGAACTTGGAAAAGTCATTTAATTTCTCTAGGCCTCAGTTTCCTCATCTCTAGAATGTTTTTCTTTTAAGTTCACTTATAGCCAGGGGTGTTAATCATTAAAAGCTGGCTCTCCAGAAAGAAAAATGGTTGAAGGACACACATAAATTTAATCCGTATTTTGAAAATTTTCACTTTCTTCAGTCTAGACTAAGGGTGGGGAACCTGTGGCCTTCTAGGTGCTTGAGTGTGGCCCTTTGACTGAATCCAAACTTCACAGAACAAATCCCCTTAATACAAAGATTTGTTCTGTAAAACATTTTGCATATTAGGTACTCCCTTTACTGCTCCCTTGGGAGAGGGGCTCTAGACTGGAACCAGAGACAGATTTGTTCTTCTAGAATCCAAAGTGTGTGGGAGAGGCGGGAAGGGGGAAGAGAGATGAGGAGTAGGGAATGAAGTACTGGGAACCCTAATCCCCATATTGAAAAGTCAGTCAATCCCAGAGCAATGAACCCAGGCCAAATATTGAGAGCACATAAAGGACAACAGGTTGTAAGCCCCTGTGGTCTCAGTCAAGCTAGCCAATTTGCAGAAGGTGGGCTGCAGGGAGGTCAATTTTGGGGGAGGGAGAGGAGTGTGGCAGCACAGAAAATAGTCTGAGGTGGGGTTGGCATACTCCATGGTTAGTTTCTGTACTGAGAAGGGATGCTCTCTTCCCCAGAGAGTCCCATAGCATTGTTCTAACACAAGAGCTCATCTTGAAAAGAAAGCATGCCCTCCCAAGGAAGGAAGAGCAGTCCCACCTCCCTCAACATGATAGCACCTGGGTGCAAAGCCCTGTTTACCCTACTAGTTCTAACTCTGATCCAAGGCATATTTGTTCTATATTACACTGCTCAGATTGAGGTAATAGGTGCTGTCAATGAAGCTTTCCTTTCAGACTCATGGATCTGATCAACACTATTGGGCTTAGGAGTCTACCCATAATGCAATGTGTACTGAGTATAGCATTCAAGTCAAAAAATGCCTTGCATTGTTATAAAGTGGTGAGGAAAGGAGAGAGAGTAGTTCCTGCACAAGGGGCTTAAATTCTACTAATCATGTAAACTTTAGGATGATAATGCAAGTCCTACCCTCTGTGACAGGATTAATCATGTATGGAAGGGGTAGTTTATTCCCACATAGAAAAAAGAATGCTAAGCAATAAAGAATCTGAGAAGAGTATCTAGTTACTTGTCATTACTAACAGAATCAGTTGGGAGGCTAATATTCAGCCTCAATAGCACACAGATGCTTTACAAGGCTGCTAATTAGGCACTTTACTTTTGACATCCACTGAGCTCATCCATCAAACACCAAACAGGGCCTTCTCCGCTGTCAGCATTTTGGTTGTTGAAAGCCTAATTTTACTATTTCCATGACTCAAGAAGTATCACCATATTCTCAACTACTTGCAGGCTATGCAGTACCTTAGATTTCACAGTCAGTGCTAGAAGAATGGAAATATAAAAAAGAGGGAAAGGAAATCTGGAAAGAGGGGCAAGGTAGCAATAGACTTCCAGGATGAGCTGGAATAATTGAGTCCATACTCCATGAAGAGAGGAGGTCTTCAAGTCTGCCATTTTGTTGGGTTGGGAAAGGATGTTCCATTCCTCCATTGCAAGACTGGAGTAATTTTTACCTTTTTGATGCCTATCTCTGAGAAACCTGATAGCTGGAAGTGGCCTCTTCATCCCGGTTTGGTACCTGAGCTTTTCCAGCTCAGCAGCAACAAATTAAAAGGCTTTTCATCATCCCATGGTACAAATCCTGAGTCATCATGGCTAACAAAAAGCAATCACAGTAGATTTGCATATATTCTGAAGGGGGAAATGTATGTTCTTGACTGGAATGCCCCCTGAGCATGCTTTAAGAAGAGTGCTATGAGGAGGTGCTATGTTCCATTAAAAAAACAAAAGAAAACAAAAACACTTGAATTCTTTGTAGGCATTGTTTCACTTATTAGAAGCTTTGAGATCCCATTTTCTTTTGTCAGTCAAATTTAGGCAACCATTACTAAGTAACCAAGCCCTTGTGCTTATTGGTCTGTTCATATTTCAAGACTGTGCTACCGACCAAAATCATTGACACCTTATTATCTTCATGCTATGTTCCTCTTCCAGCTTAAACTGTAGTCAGATGCCTGTAACATTTTTGCTGACTTACAATAACTTAAGGCCCCTGACCATAAAATACCTTCCTTCCCTCACAGGCATGAAGTTGAGTGGTGTGGTAGGAAGAATGCTGGAACCAACATTAAAATTCCTAGCCTTGAGTCCTGACTCTAACTTATTAGCTCTGGAACATCAGTCCAAAAACCAGAATTAGAAGATACTTCTGAAGAATTTGTTCATTCATGGCTATACTTGGAAGGGATGTTAGAGATAAGTTGCCCCAACCCCTTCATTTTATAGGATGAGGAAACCGAGGATCAGAGAATTAAAGTGATTTGCTCAAGATCACTCAGTTAGTAGGGTCTGCTTTCCTGGTGTTCTCTTCATTTCTGTTCTAGCCTTACCAGTACAAACGTTCTCTTTGGTAAAGAAAAGGGAAACAAACTAAGAGTTCAGTAGTTTTGCCTTCTCTCCACCCTTTGTTATGATCTTTTCCCCCAATGGGCTTCTGTTTGACTTTCAGACAACTCTCAATTCATAGAAGGCAATTATTAATTAATAATTGACATTTATATAAGATTTTAAGCAAAGTGCTTTACTTTGGAGCTCACAACAACCATGTGCCATAGGTG
The DNA here is from genome assembly GCF_028583685.1 of Petaurus breviceps papuanus. NCBI lineage: Eukaryota > Metazoa > Chordata > Mammalia > Diprotodontia > Petauridae > Petaurus > Petaurus breviceps. The sequence continues at coordinate 912,402 of NW_027187302.1, forward strand.
CTATGATTATTCCCATTTTAGAGATGAGGAAGCTGAAGCCTGAGGAGGTTTTGACTTATTTTTGCTTACATAGCAAGTAAGTATCAGAGGCAGGATTTCAACCCAAATTTCCAACTCCCTTTCTAAGACTGTTCCTAAAACACCATAATGATAATGATTTAAGACAAATATCCACATTTGTTTAGACTCAGTAGCAAAGCATTGCCTTAGTTGAAAATTAAGAATAGATGGGAAGGTTAGTGTTATGAGGCAGATGACATAGATATTTGCAACAGAACTCATCTTTACCTTCCTTGAGCTGCAGAAAGCCAAAAAGAATCTTGATTTAACAATGTGGTAACTAGTAGTCCTCAGATAGAGAAACGAGGCATAGTGGGAATTTGAAGATGATGCTGGTATTTTTCCATCATGTCCGCAAAAGGGGGGACTAGCATCCAACAATGGCCAGTTCTGTCCCTCCAAAAGTTAGTTGGGGCAGGAACTAAAAACAATGAAATGTGAATTTCTGAGAATGTAAGGAGGCTAAGACAGCTTTGAGGTTTATCCATGTCTCCTCATAGCTACCTTGAAGAAATGGCCCTCAAAGGGGAAGGAGTAAGAAAGTGAATGATAGGAAAATATAGGGGGGAAAAGACTGAAATTACCAAACATCTCAGAAGGAAGAAAATTCAATTAAAGACTTTGAACATAAACAAATAAACTGAGATGATATTAATAACAGAAGGAAAGATGACCTCTATATCATCTGAATGAGTCCAGATATCTAAAAATAAATATATCAAGATAAAAGGAAAATGAATTGCCCTCTGATGAGATAGAGTACCTTATTTATTCCCCCCAAAAGCATGGAACCATAGCAGGATGTTACCAAATGTTTTAAGAAAGGAAGAATTATGAAAGAAGAAATTGTGGCCCACATAGCAGAAATAATTGTTAGAATAGACAAACTTGAATCTGTGGTGACAAATCTCACCAATACATAGAAGTAAAAGAAAATCTGGAAGAAAAGAAGCAAAAAATAATAACATTAAAAGTAAATATCTCTATGTAAGCAAAACATATTGATCTCACATAAAGATGCATAGAGACAATTTAAAGGTTATATGTCTTCCAGAAGAACATAACACATCAAAAGACCTTAACTTCTTTTTAAAAAAAATATAGGATTAATAAATTTATTTTCAATTTTGAACATTCACTTCTATAAGATTTTGAGTTTTAAATTTTCTCCCTTTTCCTCTCCTCCACCCTCCCCAAGATAGCATGCAATCTGATATAGGCTCTGTTTATACATTCATATTAAACATTTTTTCACATTAGTCATGATGTAAAAAAGAATCAGAATGAATGGGAGGAACCACGAGAAAGAAGAAACAAAGAAAAACAACAAAAGAAAAGTAGAGCAAATAGTATGTTTCCATCTGCATTCAGACTCCCAAGTTCTTTCTCTGGATATGGATAACATTTTCTATCCTGAGTCTTTTGGAGTTGTCTTATGTCCTTGCATTGCTGAGAAGAGCTAAGTCTATCAAAGTCAGTCATGGCTGTTACTGTGGACTATGTTCTCCTGGTTCTGTTCCCCTCACTCAGTGTCAGTTCATATAAATCTTTCCAGGTTTTTCTGAAGTCTGCCTCCTCATCATTTTTTTATAGCATATACCACAAGTTGTTCAGTCATTCCCTAAATAATGGACATCCCCTCAATTTCCAATTCTTTGCTCCCACAAGAAGAGTTGCTATAAATATTTTTGTACATGTAGATTCTATTCCTGTTTTTATGATTCTTTGGAATACAGACCTGGAAGTCATATTACTGGGTCAAAGGATTGCACAGTTTTTTAGCCTTTTGAGCATAGTTCCAAATTGCTCTCCAGAATGGTTGGATCAGTTCACAACTCCACCAACAATGCATTAGTGTTCCAATTTTCTCACATCTTCTCCAACATTTATCAGTTTCCTCTTTTGTTATGTTAGTCAATCTGGTAGGCATGATGTGGTACCTCAGAGTTCTTTTGATTTGCATTTCTCTAAGCAATAGTGATTTATAGCATTTTTTCATATGACTATAGAGAGCTTTAGTTTCTTCCTCTGAAAACTGCCTGCTCATATCCTTTGACCATTCATCAATTGGGGAATGACTGTATTCCTATAAATTCCACTCAGTTCTCTACATATTTTTAGAAATGAGGCCTTTATCAGATTCTCTAGTTGTAAAAATTATTTCCGAACTTTCTGCTTCTTTTCTAGTCTTGGTTGCATCGACTTTATGCAAAAACTTTTTCAATTTAACATAATTAAAATCATCCATTTTGCATTTCATAATGTTTTCTGTACCTTGTTTGGTCATAAATTCTTCCCTTCTCCATAAATATGACAAGTAAATTATCCTTTGCTCTCCTATTTTATTTATAGTATCAGCCTTTATATCTAAATCATGAACCCATTTTGACTTTATCTTGATATATCATGTAAAATGTTTGCCTATGCCTAGTTTCTGCCATACTATTTTCCAGTTTTCCCAGCAGTTTTTGTTAAATAGCGAGTTCTTATTCCAGAAGCTGGAGTCTTTAATTTATCAAATAGTAGATTACTATAGTAATCGACTGTTGTGTCTTATGTACCTAAACTATTCCACTGATCCACCACTGTATTTTTTAGCCAGTACCAAGTAGTTCTGATGATTGCTGCTCTATAATACAATTTAAGATCTGGTACAGCTAGGCTACCTTCCCTTGCATTTCTTTTCATCAATTCCTTTGATATTCTGGACCTTTTGTTCTTCAGATAAATTTTGTTATTATTTTTTCTATCTATAAAATAATTTTTGGTAGTTTAATGGGTATGGCTCTGAATAAGTAATTTAATTTATGTAGAGTTGTCATTTTATTATTGTAGCTTGGCCTACCCATGAGCAACTGATATTTTTCCAATTATTTAAAAGGTCTGATTTTGTTTGTGTGAAACATGAAAATCCTGAACTTCTTAATGCAAGAAATAATACAAAAAAATTGCCCAGAACTTCTGAATGCAGGAAAAAGTTTCTATTGAAAGAATCCACATGTTGCCTCCATATTCTGTGCTTCTTGTGATGCAGTAATGTAATATTCCATCATATTCACTTACCACAATTTTATTTAAACATTTCCCAATCAATAGACATTTATTTTTCCTATGGCAAAAATGCTATGAATAATTTGATATATTGATATATTAAAATATTTATATTTATATGAATACATACATATATAATGCATATATGTATGTATACACACATTCACACACACAAACTTTCTATCTTTGACCTCCTTGGAGTATATGCTTAATAGTGGAACTTCTGGGTCAAAGAATATGGACATTTTAGATACTTAGAAAAATTCTAATTTGTTTCCTAAAATCTACTCTTTCTTCTTAAAAAAAACCCCCAACACATTTGATGGTACCTAAATGAAGAATCTCTGTGAAAAGAAGACAGAAAATTACAGGATTTGTCCCAGACTCCACAGAAAATTAGTCTAGCTTATAAAATGGCACACCATGCAAATTTTCCATTTTTAGAGGGTCTCTGGCCCAGTAATGGAAGAAATTATACTAGTTGAAAGAGCAATGGACTGGAAATTATAAAACTAAGGCCTTCATCTTAGTTCTGCCGTAATAGCTCTGTGACCTTGGTCAGATCATCTGTATGGGTTTCCTTTTCCTTATTTGTGACATAAGGATCTCAGACTTAATGATCTGTCATCCTATTTTCCAAGCTAAATTACTTTCAGTTCTAATATTGTCATTTTAAGTTACAGTATTTTATACTATATGAATAAATGTCGCAGATACTTCTTGTGAAAGCACAAATAAGAAGGAAATAGTCTAAGCTTGCTCTGAGCTATAGCTATCCCGGGGTCCAGTGAATCCCAGGTGAATGAATAAGTTCTTTATTCCCTTGACCCGTTCCCTAAAGGTTCTCATTGAACTAATGGGAGAAAAAAGAAATGTTAGGTAAAAACAACTCCCAGAGAACCTCTCCTTCCCTTTGCTTTCTCTAAAGAAATCTATACTAACAGCTGACTCAAACCCAGAGTAAAGTCTGGGCCTGCCCTACCTCTGTCCAAGGTGACTTAAAGCATTTCAGACATCTTCCTTTCTCATCTCCAAAATGGGTTAGGTGACGTCTTAGTCTTGTTTCAGCTCCAAATCTATTATCCTAGGATCTTATGACTAGATTCTCTGTAGATGGGAGGATATCAGTCTTCTGTGGGAGCTAAGGGGCATAGTGTGTAGAGTGCTGGAAGACCTGATTTCAAAGTTGACCTCAGACACTTCCAAGCTGTGTGACCTTGGACAAATCATTGTCTGCCTCAGTTTTCTTAACTGTAAAATGGGGTTAATAATAGCACCTACCTCCCAGGATTGTTGTGAGGATTAGACAAGATATTTCTAAAGCACTGTTTGTGACACTTGACACTTAGTAAATACTTATTCCCTTCCCCAGGTTTCTGGGCATAAGTTTTTCAGTAGGTACTCAAAAGAGCACACTTGTAGTACCCCTAGGGAAATGCTGAAATACCCTACCAGGATAGCTGCCACACCCATCATCACTCATTCATTTACTCTCCCCTGGGGATCTGGGCTTCATATGCATGGTCTTGGATTGATTGTTACACTAGCAGACAGTGTATAAGAAGAACCTAGTCCAAATAAAAAGATCTTGACCTTTGGCTGGTGTAATGGGAATGTAAATTTTTAAGATCTTCTCTGCCCCTAGGCTAAAGTGCACCTGGAGCCTGGGGTGGGAGGCTTGTTTTTTCAGAAGATACTTTGTGATTGGCCAGTGGGTCAAGAAAGTTGTTACATTCTCTGAGCCAGGAGAAGGCTATATAAGCCCTGATGTGAGGCTTTGTTTTGGGGCTCACTTTGAGAAGTGTTCTGTGATTTGATCATATGAGACTCTGGGAAGCCGTTGGTTGTTGAGAGCCGCCCCCCCCCCCTTTGAAAAACCCAGATGTTGATTTGGTATGGATGTAATGGTTGGACGGTTTGGAAACCTGTCTACTTGATCTCTTTCTGTCTTGATAATTCTGTCTGTATACTCTGAAGTTCAGGGTGCTGACGTTTTTCCCCTGAACTAGGTAAATGATACATATTTGACTGATTAAAGTAAGCTTGTTAACCCATTTTGAGTTGCTTTCCTTTAGCAAGGCAGATCCAAGAACCTGTATTGGCAACCACCCTGGGGAGGCTTGGAGTGCTTGCTGCTACAGCTGGGCCAAACCCTTCTCCCAGAATCCGGGTACTCTTGGTTACTTTCTTGTTCTCTTTGCCTTGTGCACTGCTCCTGAATCTCTCCTGAGTTCTGCCTACCCACCAACCCACCTAGAGTTTTTGGTAGTTTGTCAGCCTTACGAGATCCTCTGACGAGACTGGATAAATGTTAAAGTCTCACCAGAAAATGCTTTAAAAGAGTGGCTCATGTTCAGGCCCCAGAAGGAAATGCCCATGATGTTTTAAAAGGCAGGGGCTAATATGGCCTTTCTCCAAGAGACCCATTTAAGCAGATTAAGACATAGCAAGTTATGTGGTTGAGTGGGTGTGATACACATTTTCTCCTTTCTACACACAACAAAGCAGGAGAGAAGCGACTTGTGATTTATATATTTATTTGTTTATTTGTTACATTGCTAAAAATGTGCCCTTTACTAACAGTCCTTTCAATGTCTGTTCAGAATTAAACATTGTAATTAAGTCAAAGAAATCACATGCCTTTTTTGTACTGTTAAGCTTTTCCTTTTAGACAGAAGGGGCTGTTGCTCTCCTTGGGGCAGGGGGATAGTGGACATTTAGAACAGAGCTTACAATATTTTTGTGTTGTAGATCCTTTTTTCACATTTTTTGTGGCGCAGACCTTTTTGAGAGTCTGATGAGTCATGAACCCCTTCTTAGAATCCTGTTTTTAAATGCATAAAATAAAATACATAAACTTACAAAGGAAACCAATTTTATTGAAATAATTATCAATTAAAAAACATTCCCAGATCCTAGGTTCACAACCTCTAATTTAGGCTATCCAGGTCTGAGGTCAAATGTCATCTCATCTTCATCTTTGGTTATAGGAGGATGAAGGGAAATACGTGGGTTAGTGACCTTAAAAGTCCCTTCTAGCTCTAAATCCTAGGGCTATCCCCAGCCTCATTGCTCCAGTAGCATTAGCCCTGCAGCAGGTAGGAATTTTCCTATGCTATTTTTCTATGAAATGACAAGAGGCTGAAGTATAGGTCCTGGATAAATCGTTCTTTGAAATGAAGATGAGTCCCTTGATTCTACATCTCCTGGCAGGGCTTCAATGGTGCAGGAAAACAGTGATGAATCTTGCCTCCCCTTGTCAGCCAAGGGACTTTTTTTTTTAGCTTTTTTTCCCCTTCATAATACTTCTTTCTCCAAAAAGTTATCGATTTGAATCAACAAAATTTGCCAAGAGCCCACTATGTGCTAGTTATTGTGGGAGGCATTATGAGAGATAGAGAGATGCAGAAGACAGTGACCTTGACCTTGGGGAACTGGTAGTCCAATGGAGGGTAATATGATGAGGGCACTTGATGGTACATTAGAGCAGAGAAAGGAGCTCCTGATCTGGAGTCTAGAAGATTGGACTTTAAAGCCTGACTTAGGTATTTACTATCTGTGTGACCTTGGGAAAGTCATTTAACTTATCTTCCTCCAATGTAAAACAGGAATAATAATAATACCTTTCTCCCAGAGTACTTATGAGGATCAAATGAGATAATATTTTAAAGATATTTTTCAAATCTTAATATGCTATATAAATGTTAGCTATTATTATGATTAAATAAATATAACACAAAAGACTTTGAGAGTTAACAAATATAGGGTTCTTTCAAGAAGAAGGGATCATTTCTACCCGACCATGAGTGTTTGTAGGGGGTGGAAGTGGGAGGGGTTAAAGAGGGTTGTGTGTTAGAGATTGTAATTGAGTTGGGATTTAAAGACTGGATAGGATTTCTGCAGAGATGTGGGGGAGGAAATAGCAGGGACCAGAAACAGCATTAGAAGGCAGCCTGGTACAGTGAAAAAGGATACTGAATTTGGAGTCAAGGGCAGCCTTTGAAACCCAGATCTGCTGCCTATAACCTCTGTGACTTTGGGCAGTCACTTCCACTTTCTGGGCCTCAGTTTCCTCCTTAATAAAATGAAGTGGTTGTATTGTATTCAGTGACTTCTAAAGTCCTTTCTAAGCCCTGGATCTCTGACTCTAAGACATTGCATCAGAAAACTATATGGGAAACAGCAAGATTAGCCAGAATGTAGCATGTAGAAAAGGAAATATAAGATAAGGATAGGATAGGAAGGTTGGCGAGACCCAGATTGTAGAGGTCCTTGAGTGCCAAACTAAGGAGTCTGGACTTAAGCTATAGGGAGACAATAATGGCTTCTGAGGAGAGGAATGCATCAGAACTGACCTCACCCCTCCAGTTGCTAGTGACCTCATTCCCCAAACTGCATACCTGGTATTTTATTTTTTATACACTTACATATGTCACATATTCTTCCCTGAAAGAATTTAAGTTAGTTGAGGGCAGGGACAGTTTCATTTTTGTTTTTTAATCCTCAGCACTAGTATCATAAACAGTAGGCATTTAAAAATGTTTATTAATTTATTGGTATAAAATATCAATCTGTTATATTGATATAAAGTGATAAATAGGTTTATCAATGGAAAGCAGGGATAAACAGTGCTAGGGTTTATCTAGCAGTGAGATACATCGTATCATGGTATCCAAAAAGCCAGCCTCAGAGTTCAAGAAGTCTTGAGTTCAAGTGCTGCCTAACACACATTGACTGGGTGACCTCTGAGCAAGGTGGCACCTTAGTGCCACCACATAACTCACTTGATTTAGGACTGGAAGGAACTCTAGAGGCCATGGACTCTACCCCTTCATTTGACAGATGAGGGAACTGAAGTGCATAAAGGTTAAGTCACTTATGCAGGATCATACAGCTCATCAGTATGTGTGACAAAGTTTGAACCCAAATCTTCCTGTCTCCAAGTCCATGGTCCTATTTATTTTGCCACCCTTCCTTCCTCTGAGACTATTTAAAAAATTTTAATTGATTAATTTATTTACTTTTTGTTTACAACATTCAGTTCCACAAGCTTTTGAGTTCCAAATTCCACCCCCCCCTTCCTGTCCTCTCCCCTGCCCTGCCATGGCAGCACGCAATCTGATATAGGTTCTACAGATACCTTCACATTAAACATTAGTCAAGTTGTAAAGAAGGATTATAACCAGTGGAATGAATGACGAGAAAGGAACAAAACAAAACAGAAAAGAGAGACAGCAAGTAGTTTGCTTCAATCTGCATTCACACTCGAGACAATATTTTTTAGTTGCTGATCAATATTGGTAGAGTGAATTTCCTTCATGGAAGTTCTCTCTACCAATGAAATCACAATGTCCAAACCAAAAAAAAAAAAAATCTGGCCATGATGGATAAAATGAAAGGGGAAAGACACTAGGGGGTAAGATTAGTGAATAGGTTATCCTAGTAGTACAGAGGAGAGGAAATGAGGGCTTGACAATAGAGGTAGCAGTAAGGATGAAGAGGTTTGATGCAACAGATTTTGGAAGCAGAATAAGGACTTGGTGGCTAATTGGACATGGAGGGCAAGGAAGGCAGGGAATAAGCATTGTATAGTTGTATACATTGTATACTATGTGCCAGGCACTGTGATAAGTGCTTTTTACAAATATTATCTCATTTGATCCTCACAATAATCTTGTGAAGTAGGTGCTATCCCCACTTTACAGTCGAGGCAGATAGAGGTTAGGTGACTTGCCCATAGTCACACAGCTAGTAAGTGTCTAAGGCTGGATTTGAACTCAGGTCTTCCTGACTCAAGGCCTGGCACTTTATCCACCTTGCCACTAACTACTTCCTAAGGAAGAGAGAAGAGTCCAAGATTGCTGTAAAATTTCAAGTACGGGTAACTAGAAGAATGATGGTGGTAATATTTCAGCAATGGGAAAGTTAGAAGGAGCAGCAAGTTTTCTATGGAAGACGATGACTCAAGTTTTGGACCCATTTGTTTGAGCTTGAAGCATTAGTGAGATATCCAGGGACAGGTGTTCAGAAGGCTGTAGGAAATGCAAATCTGGAACTCGGGAGAGAGGTCACTGCTGGAGAGAGAGACTTGGCAGGCATCCCCTGTTCAAATAACAGTCGAAACCACAGGACTTGAGATTTCTGAAGGAGAGAATATAGGAAAAGAAGAGAAGAGGGCCAAGGTCAGAGTCTGGAATAATACTTGCTCTGAGGTGCTGGACGTGCCTGCGCTACACTCCCATTAAGAGGAGTGGGAGAAGAAAGTGGTGCCAGTGAAGAAGACAATGAAGGATCGGTCAAGGAAGAAGAGCTATGAATGTGCAGTGTCATCAAAGTCAAGTGAAAGAGCAATAGGAAGTTAAGTTCCAAGCTGCAATAGGGAACAGTTCTGGGGATACAAATGCTGCAATAGGGAACAGTTCTGGGGAAACAAATACAAGCAAAAAGCAAACTAATCCCTGCCCTCAAGGAGCTTACATTCTAATGGGGGAAGACAACCCACAAAAGGAAGCTGAAAAGCAGGTGTGTGTGTGTGTGTGTGTGTGTGTGTGTGTGTGTGTAAGTAACCCTGAGGAGAACTGTTTGAAGATTCATCAGGAGAGACTTAAAGAGAAAGTCAGAAGCCCAGCTGGAGGGGAATAAAGATTGGCGATCTTGGGTCCCTCACTAAAATGGAGACATTGGGAGGACTAGGGAGCTGGCATGGTGTTGGGTTGTTCCAGGTGAAGAGGCCCCTGGCACTGACAGAATTTCTAGCATGTGAGTGAAACTGAGGCATTGCAGAAGATCATTAGCACAGATGAGAGGGCCAGCCTGTGCCCTTCCCTAAAATGGAAACGCTGGAACAAAGCCAGCAATGGGAGGAGGCCAACATGACAGAGGGATGTTCTAGGGCTGCAGCAGCAGCAGATAGATGTTCTGAAGTGAGGAGGCCCAGGAGCTGAAGGAAGTATCGAGTGAAACTGCAGCTGAGTCATGGTGTTAAAGTTCAGAGAAGTGAGATCATGAAAACTGTCAGCAGTGTACAGCTCCCCTGTTCCCCTGAAGGGTCTTACTTCAAGGTCCTTCAAGGGTGTACCACAGAGCAGGGAAGACACAAATCCCAGAAGAGGAGAAAAGGGATGAGATCAAGGACACAGGTGGAATGTTTAGCTCTGGAAAGGAAGAAGGTCACTGGAAGTAAAGGAAGAGAGTGGGTAAGGATATTGTGAGGTATGTCGATATGAAAGGAGGGAATTTACATCAAATTACTCCAGTCTGCTAAAAAGTAAGGTTATGAGCGGTGACAAGGTAGAGATACCATGGTAGCTGAGATGGTAGAGATGTGATAGAGATTAATGACAGAAAGAAAGGTCTTTCCAGGTATTTCTACCAAACACTGTCTGGAACTACCTTTGTCTACCTCCAAACAAGTCCTGATGCTCTAACCCTTTATACAAGCACTCAACATCATGTTGTATTCAGTATTCTCTCTATCAATTAGGAGTCTATGAAGCAGCACTCAAAGTGCTGCAGGCTTGGTTAGAAACCTGGTAACAAAGAGAAGCCTGAGAACACTGACCTGAATTGAATCAGAGTAAAGCAGGACCTAGAACTATAGACACAATATAGACAACTCATTTTTTTGTTGCTGTTGAGTTGTTTCAGTCATGTTCAATTTTACATGATCCTATTTGGGGTTTTCTTGGCAAAGACACTGGAGTGGTTTTGTCATTTCCTTCTCTAGCTCATTTTATAGATGAGAAACTGAGGCAAACAGGGTTAAATGACTTGCCCAGGGTCATCCAGCCAGTAAGTGTCTGAGGCTGGCTTTTAACTCAGGTCCTCCTGACTCTATCTATCCACTGCACCACCTAGCTGCCCCATGTAAATGAAGACCACACTGAGAAACAATAAAACTTAGATCAAATGCAATGGTCGATATTCATTCCAAATGACTGATGATAAAACCCCCATCCTTTTAGTGAGGTGGTAGACTATGGGTACAGAACATTACAAACTGTCATTTGTAGCTGATGGACCAGATGGTTTTGGTTCTCTCTCTCTTTTTCCTCTCTCTGTTGTTGTAAGGTAGGGTGGTTACTGGGAAGTGATTATAGTGTTAAAAAAGACACCAATCAACATAAAAAGAAAGTATACACATAAGAGTCTGCCTGAAGTATTCCTATAGCAGCTTCAGAAAGGGGTAAGTCAGAGCCCACAAGCTTCCTTCCTACTGAGCAGGGCCCACACCTCCACAGCAGATTTATAAACCATTAGAAATGGAAGCAGCATTAGGGGGGCTGTAAGAGGGATGGGGACAGGGGAGGACTGTGATCTCGGACCATGGTCTGGATGGTAGTGATGGAAAGCAACCCAAATGTGCAGCTTTCCATTTGGGAACTCTCCTGGGCCCTGTTTCATTGTACTGATGAGCCGGGCAAGATGGAAATAGTTAATAGAGCTTCTAATGAATCCTACTTTACAATCTGCTCAATTAACCATTCTCACATCAGTGTCACTTCCTCTTTCCACCCTGATAGTAGCATTCCTGCCTTCTCTGTCAGACACTAGTTCTTCCCAGCTGTCAGCAGTGATGTTAAATTGTTCCCAGCTGCACTTATGAGTAACCTGGATATGTTTCATTTGACAGCCAAGGAGATAGCAGCCCTTATCTCTGATCCTTATGAAACAGTTGTAGTATTCTGCTATTAGCATTTTTACACTAATGTTTTTTCCTTTTATGCTTATACCTGTGATTATATGACTTTGTGTCTCAGAGAGGGATGGATGGTCCTGTGGGACAATCAGAAATATATCCCTTTTGCAGCATGAGATAAAATGTCTTCTTATGTCAGGAGTATAGATGGATTTTTGTCCAGGCAGATAGGACTTGGCATTTCAGAGATAAGCTCAAAACAAAGATTCTCCCCTGCACCTTTTCTCCTTCTCAATTTTCTGCAGTTGAAGAAAGCCTTTTGAAACTAATTACTGACATGTATTGGTGCAGGAGATAGAGTGCCTGGCCTGGAGTCAGGAAGACCTGAGTTCAGATTCAGCCTCACATACCCTGAGCAAGTCACTTAACCCTGTTGGCCTCAGTTCCTCATATATAAAATGAACTGAAGCAGGAAGTGGGAAACCACTTCAGTATCTTTGCCAAGCAAACCCCAGATGGGGTCATAAAGAGCTGGTCACAACTGAAACAACTAAACAACAACAAAAAATGCAACACTTTACATACATTATCTCCTCTGACCCTCAGAATAAGCCTATGATATAAGCACCACCAATATCATCATCCCAGTTTCATGGATGAAGAAACTGAGGCTCAGAAAAGTTAAATAACTTGGTCCATGGTCATACAGAGCTGGTAAGTATCAGAAAGAGAATTTGAACTCAGGTCTTCCTAATGCCAGGTTCAGCATCTGATTTACTATGACTTCTGAGAAAGTTCATAGACTTCACCAGGCTGCCAAAGGGACCCATGACACAAAAAAGGTTGTATTGTACAGGTAGAAGTAAGGTGTTAAGGCATTGGGTTCCTATCCCTAGGAATCTCTCTTCCTTTATATACATACACTTGTGCACACATAAACATAAATGTTTATATGTATTCCTATGCACATATGTATACATATATGTATATTTAGATATTGTTATATACTATTATATATTATATATACTATTAGTATATATGAGCACATATTATATATACACATACACACATGTCATGCATACAGACACTATTACACAAGCTCTATATATAAGATGTCCATCCAAATTTGTGTTCAAATATGGGTAATAAACATTCTTTATTCATTTGTTCTTTCCCATACGGATGGACAGGCCAAATTCTTTTGAGTGATTATAGATCTCTTCCAGAAGTCTCTGGAACATCTGAAGTCTGATACAAACAGCATAGAAGCATCTGAAAACAGCAGCATCTGGAGAGCCTCATTTTGCCTAAGGAATTTCATTTTTACCCGAAATCTGTGTTGAATATCCTCATTATAATGGTAAATAACTTTGGAGATAATTGATGTCCCTGTTTTATACTTTGATTGACTTTTGTTACCCAAGGGTCATTGAACAGAGCTATTTCTGTTAACTCTATGGAATCCTGGATGAACTGATGGATGGGTGACACTTTGTAAAAGAATCTATAAGGCAGCATTTGTTCTATAGAATCAATTAGTTTTTTTTAAATAATTGGTGAACAATGGGATCCAACATTCTCTACATCTTTCAATTAATTGTGAAATGGTAAAGACGTGGTACATTGTTAGATAGCAATTGCAGAAGCTTGCTTGCTTTCTACTAATGCCCTCATCAAAGATGCCCTTCATTCATGTGGAGATGACTTGTCAAATTTTGAGTAGATGGCAGAGTAGGCATAAAGGGTAGTAGTCAGTGTTTTCTTGGTCACATTTTTTGGTGTCAAGATGGGACAAGACTTTTCCATATCTTCAGTATCTTTCCTTCCTTCAGATCATTTGAAGGGAGTTCCCTCAGTGTCCTCACAATTGTACCACCTCCAGTATGGATCCTTCCCTCTCCTCCCCTCCCCCCCCCCCCCCCTCCCCTCCCCTCCCCATCCCCCCCCCTCCTCTCCTCTGCTCTCCTCTCCTCTCCTCTCCTCTTCTCTCCTCTCCTCTTCTCCACTCTCCTCTCCTCTTCTTTCCTCTCCTCCACTCTCCTCTCCTCTTCTCCACTCTCTTCTCCTCTCCCTTTCCTCCCCTTTCTCTCTCTTATGCATTCATACATACACATGTAAATAATATTATATATATACTTCAAAGTGCTTTGCAAGGCTTAAAGCACTAAATAAATGTCCATTTTTATTATCAGTATTACCAAAAGAAACAGTAAGAGAATATGACATAAATAATGCAATTTCCTAAATTGGACTCATACATTGGAATTTGATAGAACCCTAGAGATCAGCTACTAGGGGAATTCCTTTTAAGAATGAATTGGGTGGACTGTATTGCCAGTAAGGAAGCTTCCAATTCTAGTTATATGATTCTGTGATATTGTAATCCTTTAAAATCACTGATGAGGAAACATGCCCAGGGATTTTTACCCAGGATCACACAGATAGCTGTAGATCTAAGACTAGAACCACACCTCTTGATTCCCAATCCAGTCAGTTCAGAGCTCTTTCTACTGTAACACATTCTGGGGAATTCTACTCTGAAATGGAGAACGATTGGGGGAAAAGGGGACTCTTTCCACCATTATATATTTTGTTAATCTCAACTCTTATAAATTACCATAAATTGAATAAACAGCAACTTGATGCCAATCTTTCTGTTCTTATCTTTTCATTCTACTGATTAGGTAGGGTCGAGTAGCACAATCTGAATCATCAACAATTCATTGTAATGACTGAGTTATGTTTTAAGAGGTAGAACTGAACTACCCTAAGTTCATTTCTATTTAGAGCTCATATGTGATACTAAACAACATATATGAATTTATTATTTTACTCCATTTATTTTATTAATTTATATAGGAATTACATTTTTTATGATTTATGAAGTACCAGCAAGATATCGGGTACAGTAAATTTTCTGTGATTGAATGAAGAAATAAAAATATGTTGACTTTGTAATTATATGATGCTTCTTTGTGCTTCCTCCTAAACAAATACATAAATTATATACATATATAGATATCATATGTATGCATGCATGTATACACAAGTACACATCATACTATATCTGTGGGCATATATACACAAATATGATGGTATTTTGTATTTTCTGTGCCATTTGGTATGCAACACAAAATATAAATAAATTTTCAGTGCTTCAGGAAGAGAAACCAACTGAACATTATTTGTTGTCTTAGGGGAGAGGGCTACACTCCCATAACAAAGTCTAATTCTAGGTTTTTATATACATGATTATATTTCCATCAAAAATCAAAGTGAAAAATTCTTCCTTTTTTGGCTATTTTTTTTTCAACTTCAGAACAGTTATATTTATAGGGATACATTTAGATATCGATCCAAAAGTGAAAGCAAAGGTTCCATATATTAAATATTAAACCATGCTCAGGTTATGATAATCACACCTTCATTTAGTGACTTACAAAACATTTTCTTTACAGTACCTCTGGAAGGTAGATAGTTTAAGTATTGCTATCCCCATTTAGGATGATAACCAAGTCAACAAGCATTTATTAAGCTCCCACTATGCATCAGCCATTGGGGTAAATGCTGGTGTAATGGGAATATAAATTTTAAAGATCTTCCCTGCCCCTAAGGCTAAAGTGCACCTGGAGCCTGGGGTGGGAGGCTTGTTTTTCAGTAGATACTTTTTGATTGGCCAGTGGGTCAATAAGGTTGTTACATTCTCTGAGCCAGGAGAAGGCTATATAAGCCCTGATATGTAGCTTTGTTTGGGGGCTCACTTTGAGAAGTGTTCTGTGATTTGATCTGGATTCTGGGAAGCCGTTGTTGAGAGTCCCCCCCCCCCAGCTTTGAAAAACCCAGATGTTGAAACCCAGATGTTGATTTGGTATGGATGTAATGGTTGGACAGTTTGGAATCTGTCTATTTGATCTGTTTCTCTGTCTGACAATTCTGTCTGTATATTCTGAAGTTCGGGTTGCTGACCTTTTTCCCCTGAACTAGGTAAATGATACATATTTGACTGATTAAAGTAAGCTTGTTAACCCATTTTGAGTTGCTTTCCTTTAACAAAGCAGATCTAAGAGCCTGTGGTGGCAGCAACCCTGGGGACACTGGGGTGCTTGCTGCTACAGCTAGGGATGCAAACACAAGCAGAAAGAAAAATAGTTCCTGCCTTCAAGGAGCTTACAATCTAATGTGGGAAGATAACATATAAAAAAAGGAAACATTAAAAGGGGGTGGGGACAGCTAGGTAGCACAGTGGATAGTATCAGGTTCAGAGTCAGAAAGACTCATCTTCCTGAGTTCAAATCTGGCCTCAGACACTTAGTAGCTGCCTAGAAGGAAATGACAAACTCTGGATACTATTGAACAAACAAAAGGTGGGGTGGGGAGTAGGGTAAAGAACGAGGGTAGGAACAGAGAAAGTGCAAGAGTCACAAATGGAGCCCAGAAAGGAATACAGACATGGCAAGTCTGGGTATTTTCCTTAAAAAGGAAGTTCTGAGAGGAACCAGTTAGTCAGAAGAAGGGCCACAGATGTACAGAGTCCTTTCAGTGTGAGAAATCCACTTCAGTGTGAGAAGGCATAGTAGAAGTCCAGAGAAGTAGAAGTGGAGATTTAGAGTTGGAGGGGACCTTAGTATTCTGTACCCCCAAAATGCTAAGGGCCAGTAATATTGGGATCTTCCGGGTATTGACGAATACAACCAAAAAGCTGAATCCCATAAAATTGAGACACAATTTTGCTGAGAAAGGTAAGAGAACCATGAATCACATGGATTGTTGTGTGAATTTTTAGTTCAATAATGTACATACAGTCCTAGAGTAGGTTAAATCCTACCAACTATATGTATTGTCAAGGGGATTTCTAGTTTAATAAAAGCATAAATTTGTAATACATATACACATATATACATGTATATATTTGTATGTTGTGTATCTATAAACATGTATGTATATATGATATACATATCTTCTAAATAATGAAAATGGAACCTAACAATAATCTTAAAAACATAGGGCACAAAATTATTTCTAAAAGGATGGAAATAATTTACTAATTGAAACTGTGCTAGGACATCTGGTACCCTTCATGCAGGTACCAGGGAGAGAAGTGGAAAACAGTGAATTAGAGACCAGCTTCTGCTTTCTTTTTCAGTAAGAAAGGAAGAGAACAAGGTCAAGACACAGGTTGAAGGCCTATGCCTTGAAGCCCTGCCTAGTACTTCTGGTTAAAGTGGGTCATTTAGTTCTAGTTCTGTTCCTTCTTGCTAGGATATGGGTCTGATGCTCAGAATTTCCCCCAAAGTCTTTCTCATACATTCCAAACTCTGCCAGGAGTGAAGGTTGGTGGGTGTCCCTCATCCTTTTTCTATATGAAAAGTCATTTTGAAAATAGAGAGCAATTTATTCCAGTCTACACATCTTAATGGGAACCACAGTGTTGTAATCAATGGGATCCTTCCTTATTCATAAACAGAAAGCCACCTGCTCAATTTGTGAGTTTTTAGGGATCACTCTTTGCTGAGACCTTATTATTCTGACTGGAGCCAAATGGGGGAGGAATTAATCATTCTGTACCTCAAGTCCATTCCAAACAGCTAGCAAGTGAGTTGATATTAGTTCTTAGCTTAGCTGTTGACTAGTTGTTGTCAAGTTTGGCTGAGAAGGTAGGATGGCTCATAATACATTCCTCTAGTTGATAGGTGGATGAGACCAATCTGTCCTATCTACCATATATCAGGGCAGCATTAGTGGTCAACTAGTCCAATCCCCTCATTTTACAGATGAGAAAACTGAAGTGCCCTGTTAATGGTAGAATGGAAAGAATGATAGATCCAGAGTCAGAGTACCTGGGAGTTCAAATCCTGGTTATGCTACTACCTTTGTGATTCTAGGTAAGTGATTTAACTTCTCTGTGCTTCATTTTCCTCATCTATAAAATAAAAGTGGCAGACTATGTCATCCTTTTCAGTTCTCAGTCTATGATCCTAAGTCAAGGAACTAGGAGGCAAGCTCATTTCCTCAGATTCAAGTTATGGTGTTCTTCCCACTGCAGTTTGCAAATGAACAAAAGGAAGCTGAAAAATTTTAATTGACTTGTCCAAGGTCATACAACTTGTAAATTTTGGAGTCAAAACTCAAACCCAGATCTCTTGACTCCAGGCCCAATATTCTTTCCATTGTATTAAGATTATTAGTGATTATTTCAAATTCATGAAGGGGTGTTTTTTGCTTTTATTTGTTTTATTCCCAAAGAGTCACCCTGATTTTAATGCTTTCCTTGACAACTCTTTCTTTTGACTTCATGATGAGGACATCGGAAGCCTCAATTTTCTAATCAAGACTTCAAAACATCTTCTGTGAAATGATTCAAACAAATGAGCTATAAACAGGATACTTTTCCCTCTGCACACTAAATTCCCTGTTCTTTAAAAAAATTATATTGCCATATCTAAAATGACTTTGCTATATTATATAAGAAATTCAGTACAATGAATTAATAATTCCTTTTGCTGTTGATAATGACCCAGCTTTATTGACAATTTTTTAAAGCATAAAAGCTATCTCATTCTGTACCATGATGATTATTTTGATGAAAATTAGATCTTCAATCCATTTTACAGGTCAGCTGTTTTTGCTATGCTATTTTCTATTTTTTCCTCCTTTGACTTTATTCTAAAATTTCTTGATGTTTGAAGAAGTCATAAGTTTCTATTCATTTAATTCTAGTTTTCAGTGAGGCAATTTCCTGGAAAAGGTTTTGGACCCCTTGTTCTAAGCTGTTAATTCTCTTTCCATCTGATTTCCTTTCCCATTTTTTCCTCTAATGAGAATAATAGCTAGCATTTGTTTAGCACCTACTGTGTGCCATGCTCTGTGCTAAGTACTTTTATAAATATTACCTCATTTGATTCTCAAAACAAATCTGTAAAATAGGTACTATTATTATCTTCATTTTACAGGTGAAGAAACTGAGTAAGACAGAGGTTAAGTGATTTGCCCAGAGTCACACAGCTATTTAGTGTCTGAGGTTGGATTTGAATTCAAGTCTTCCTAACTCCAGGACTAGCATTTTATTCACTGTGCCATCTAACTGCCCCTACCATTTTCATTTGCTTTTAAAAATAATTTTAACCTATTTTAAAATTCTTTTAAAAACATCTTTGCCAGGAATTCTGGCTGGACTTGTGCCCAAACTGTGTTTTAATTTGAGGCTTTAGTTATACATGTTTTGGAGTCAATTCTCTTCTTCTAGGTTTGTATCTTGAGCTTCCCTGTCACCATTAATAGTATTTATGATGGAATTCTTTCTTTGTTTGCTCTTTCTTCCAGCCTACTTCTTGACTTTGGATTTTAGGTTAAGGCTGAGTTCTGCTTACTTTGGGGAGTAATACCTGAGTTGAACTTTTGTCCCCTTTGGTCCCTTCTGATGCTTTCTTTGAGAAAAAGGGTTGTATTATTCCAGGATCTCAGGGATAGTTCAGGTTGGTTATAAGCTTTCAGTGCTCCCAACAAGATGTGACCGGGGGTAACATCTGCTCTCTCCCCTCCTGGTCTGAGTCCTGCAAGTTCCTGGGTCTGAGCAAGAAACTTAGTGGTTTGCCCCTGGTTAGAAGCTCCAGCAGATTGCTGCTGGACTCAGCCACTATCAGCCCTTTGGGAGCTCTCCAAGGTTCAAAGTGACCAAACTACAATCTCCCCTTTGGTCGAAGATTACTGCCTTGATTATTCCACTGCAGGCTTCAGTCTGAACTACAGGCTAGTACTTTCTACTCAGGTCAGAGCCACACAATTATTTACTTCTGACTTTGTTTCTCACTTAGGACATAGCTAGGATCCCTGACCACGGCTCCTGCCCCTAGCTGCATGTCCCCTCCTCAGTCCCCTCTGAATCTGTGACTTGGAACTGGGTAGTAAGCAAGAGAGCTTCCAGATGGTACCCATTTCTGCACCCTGAGCTATTTCAGGGACTGCTTGGTACCTCTCCTGCCCCAGTGCATGGAATCTATCCTATTTTAGTCTCTGGGTATTGGAATGTGTACTCTTGACCAGACCTTATTCCAGGGTCCCCAGACCTCTTTGTTTATCTCCCCTGTGTCAATCTTGGATGGGAAAATGACTTATTGTGGGTTTTTTTCTTGGATTTCCTGATCAGGTTTTGGTTTGGTTAGTGTTCAAGATCTTTGTGGAGGAGGTGTGGTGGGGGAGATGAACTGTATTTCTTCCTGTTACTCTGCCATCTTGATGCCACATCATCTCAACCATATGTCTTAATTTATGTTTGAGAAAATATGGTTGCCTTGTTCCTGATAAATATATTCTGGTAACAAAATAACTTAGAGGGAAGCATAGCATAGTGGAAATAGAGCTGGTCTCAGATTGCAGAAGACCTGAGTTGGAGTCCTGCCTCTAATTCATGTGGTCTGTGTGACCCTGGGCAAGTCACTTAACCTCTCAATGCCTCTCCACAACTCTCTAAAATGCTAAGTTTTGGAATGAGTACTTATCTGTATTGGTAGAGGGAGTTTACTCATCTGGAATTCTTTATACTAGTGACATTATAGGTCCAGGCCCTTCCCAATAAAATAAACTCTTTTTGTACATAGTCTCTATAGCACCCCCCACATTGAAAAAATCAACAGAAATCTGTTTTCTTTCACTCTCACTCCATTAGGAAGAAAAGGAAGGAAAAACAAATTTCTTGTAATAAATATCCATGGTCAAACAAAACAAATTCTCCTATTGACTATATACAAACACACACATGTCTTATTCCACACTCTAAACCCATGACCTCTCTGTATAGCATGTTTCATTTCAGTCCTCTGAAATTATGAATGGCCATTGTATTGGTCATAGTTCTTAAAGTTTTCAAAGTTCTTTCTTTTTATAGCCTTATTATTGTATACATTGCTCATTTCATTCTTCATCAGTTTATAAAAGTCCTTTAAATTTTTCATGTTTATAATCTTGATATTGTAATATAAATTGTCCTATATACTTTGCATACTTTATTCTGTATCACTTCATACAAATCTTACCATGTTTTTATGAAATGATCTATTTCCTCATTGCTTACAGAACAAAGTATTTTCTCACATTTTATACCATAACTTATTTAGCTAGTCCTCAACTGACAGATATCTCCTTACTTTCTAATTTTTTTTTTTGCTACTACAAAAAGCTGCAATAAATATTTCTTCACATATAGGGTCTTTCCTTTGATCTCGTTTGAATATAAAACTAGCAACAGTTTGACTGGGTCAAAGAACATGCATTATTTAATGATTTTAAATATAAAGTATCTGGGAGTCCGTGTGTGTATATATATACATACACACATACACACATAATACATATGTACATATAAATATAAATGTATACAATAACCACATAGATACAACTACAAACAACTGTTCACAGAAATACAAACCAAAATAATTGGGAAAATATTCATTACTCATGGATAGGATAAGACAATAGAATAAAAATGACAATACTACCTAAATCAGTTAATTTATCCAATGCTATATCAATCAAAACACCAAAGAATTACTTTATAGAACTTGGAAATTATGAAGATTACTAGCCTCCCTAGCTGGATTTCATGCTTGACCACTGATTGGCCCACTCAGGTAATGGGAAGTTCCTATGTACCCAGTACTGGTTGAGTCAGCTATATTTAGGCAAGGAATGCAAAACTTTATCGATCACAATCAGGTTAGCAAACTTCAACTAATCCAGCATGGGAGGTTAGCAAATTTTCTGAATCACAATGCCTTTGTATTCAATGAGAGAATAAGGTGTGATCACAACTCGAACCACTTGCTGAACCCTGAGTCCTGCCTCTCAGTTCATCCCAACAATAACAATAAGATACAAGGGCAGAGACTCAGAGATCTAGGCTCTGTATTCTGGTACACATCCCACAGTACAACTGTGCCACAGCCTGTGCTGCCTATGGCTGTGGGACTGGGGAGCCATGGGCTTACATACCTGTATACATTGCTCCTCCTTTGTTATTGAATAGGACCAATGACATCATGAGGGTGATGTCTTGACTTACTTTTTGTGAACTAGATTTAAGTGAGGCAGAGGTGCACAAAGTTGTCAGCCTCACTCTCTCCTTCAAAGTCATCTAAGTCCAGTAGCAAGACAAAAGTTAAGATGATTGGCAATGGCCCAGGATGTAGTGGGTGACCTTGACCTTCCTAAATTCACATTCTGGGAAATACTAAACTCACTAATTTGTGATCCTTTGAGCACTTATGTTCTTTCCTGGTAACTCACCCATGATCTCACAAAAAGATAATTTAAAATGAAGGAAAAAAGGTCAAGAATTTAAAGAGAAATAATAAAATGAAATGGAAACAAAAGGGCCCTAGCAGTGACAGATCTCAAGCTATACTACAAAACAATAATTATTAAAAATAATTTGGACTACTAAAAAAGAGAAATTGATCAGAGGAACAAATTAGGCATATAGCATACAGAATCAAATGTATCAACTCTAGTATGTAATCTAGTGTTTGATAAATACAAAGAACACAGTTACTGAGATAAAGGCCACATTAACAAAAACTGCTGGGAAAATCAACACCTCACACCTTATACAAAGATAGGCTCCAAAGAGGTACATGACCTAGAAATAAAAGGTCACACTATAAACAAAGTAGAGACACATAGAAAGAATTATCTATTAGATCTATGGATAGGAGAAAAGTTCATGACCAAGGAATAGAAAAGATTACAGAAGATAAAATGGGTCATTTTGATTACATACAATTAAAAAGTGTTTTTTTTTTTGCATAAACAAATCTAATAAAGCAAAGATTAAAAGGGGAAACAATTAACTGTGGAAAAAATCTTTGCAGTAAGTTTCTCTGATAAAGGTCTCATTTCTAAGACATGTAAGGAATGAATTTAAAATGATAAGGAAAAGAACCATTCCCCAATAATAAATGATCTAAGAACATGAACAGATCATTCTCAAGGGAAGCTATCTATAGCCATACCAAAAAAAAATGCTCCAAAATATTTAAAGAAACACAAATTAAAGTAATTCTGAGATCCTGTCTAACATTTATCAGAGCAACAAAGATGACAACAAAGGAGAATGATAAATGTTGGCGGGGCTGTAGGAAAACAGGCACAGTGATGCACTATCAGTGGACCTGTGAATGGGTATAGCCATTCCAGGGAGCAATTTGAAATTACAGTCACTTAAATTATAAATTATAGTCAATTAAACCTTAATATGACTACACTTTCTCCTCTTCCAGAGACAAAACTGAAGATCCCATTGGGGAAAAAAAAATGCCTATTTGGAAAATCTCAAGCTAAGTGTCAACTTGAGAATGCACTAAGTTGTAGCCCATCATGGCCTCCCTGTGGCAAGTCGTGAGACAAGGGAAGAGCTTGCCTTTCTGAAGGCCTCTGTGCTTGCTGTCTCACTCTTGCCAAATTGTGACAGCTGAGGAGCAAGGGCTGCATTTAACTTTCGTGTAGAGCAATTCCTTATGGAATCACAGCAACAATTTATAGAAGGAAGTAAGTCCCATAGCCAAGAAGAGATGACTGTACTTTAATTAACATAAGCTCTTCTCAAGAGTAGCAGCCTTCCTTCCCTCTATTCATCATGCTTTAATCAGATCAGCATTTGGTATAACTGCTCATCTTCCAGTTCATAGGAATGGCTTGGGAGCTCCCTGATGGCTAAAGAAGAAAAGTTTAGCTAGATATATGCAGAGAACACTTGACAGTGGTTATTACTAGTGTCTTGTTTTTACTACATAAAGGTTTGAACAAATTTAAAGTTTAAAAAATGTAAAACTTATCCTTAGCTTGTAGATTGTACAAAAGCAGGTGAAAGACTAGAATTGGCCCTTGGGCTGTAGTTGACAACCTTTGCACTAAAATAATAAAATTCATAATAATAATAAACTCAGTGAGTATGTTCAACCTGGGAGGATGGAATTTACTATATGAAGTATGGAATTTATTAAATTCTCATTTTCTGGAAGGAAAGGGAGGTTTGTGCAGCAGAGAAAATGTAAATTTTCTTCTGTAAATTGCAAAACACTGTTTGGAATGAACTAGTCTTTCCTACTCAGAGAGTAGAGGCTGACCCATGCCCTTGAAAAGCACACAATTCCTCATGCTAAAGTTCATTCATTCAGTCAATCACTAACATTTGAGCATCAATTATATGCCCAGCGCTATCCTTGGCACTTCTCAAAATCTACCTCCAATTTCTTCAGAAATCAAACTCCAGAAGACATTTTGCTCATGCCATTCAATTCCCTTTCCTCTTCTCATTAAAAATTATACAAGATAGGCCACTAATGTGATGGTCTTACTGATGCGAGTTATCTCACTGACAAATAATGCCTCTACCACCACTTGTAACAACAATAATCATGATAATAACCAATATCAATGTAGCAAAGTGCTTTATATACATTGTTTCATTTGAACTTTACAATAATTCTTCCCCCGTCTTACAGATGAAGAACTTTTGGATCAGAGATTCACTGACTGTACCAGTAATAAGTAAGGGTGGAATCAGCAACAATGAGTAGAAGTTGCAGAGAGATATATTTAAAGCCAACATCAGGGAAACGTGGTAAAAATTGGACTTGTTTAAAAGTGGAGTGGATTACCTAGATAAGTGGCAGTTTCCCTCTCTTTGGAGGTCTTCAAGAGGAGTGTACAATAATGGGGATTACTTAAATGCAGAGGCTGATCTAGACAACTCCTTCAACCCCTATGGCGTTTCAGAAGCCAGACCCTAAGGCAGGTCCTCCTGACTCCTGTGTCAATACTCTTACTCCTATCACCATCCCCCATCCTTCTCTCCAGTAAACACTTCAGGAAAACCTGTGCTATTAACTACTCCATATATGTACATATATGTATATATGCTAATATACATATACATGCTAATCCCACAGGGAGTGGCAGATCCTCCACCTCCCTGGCCATCAGCTTTCCAATGGCTTTTCACAAGTCATTGTGGAGTAGCCAAACGTGAAAATGTAAACGGCAACACTGTTAAAAAGAGGCATTACTTAAATTAACTCAATCATGTAGGAGTGTAAAATAAATGAGGCACTAATAGAAATCGGGATGCAGGACCAAGGAATGCTGAGCTCTGCCTCTCTGCACAATATTTTTCTTTTTTTTTGAAATTTATATAGCCAACGCAGGCAAATGATTGAACCTTCTTAAAGACAAACAGAAAAGTCAAGAAGTAGCATTCATAACTGAGCATTTTGAGGGTATAATCTAAAATTTGGAGGAAAATAATATAGTGACCCTATTGGTACTCCCCATGGACGCATACCAATTTTACTGCTCTGTTTTGTGTACAAGAGATGAGCTACAGACACAGGGAAGGAATACAGACTAAAGGGAGGGAAACAAGATATCAGAGGAAGTGTTAACCAAAAACAGTATCATAAGTCTATGAGACATGGCAACTCAAAAGGACAAATCCAAGAGACCCCTTAACAGAAGTTAAAGATTTCTGAAAGTGTACAGAGGTTGACAGAAGAGCATGACCACCCACTAAAAGGGATTGGTGCCACTCTCCCTCCTACTGCTAAGGTGGAACTGAGATACCCATGCATTTTGCATACTACGGGAAAACTCCCTTGGATTGTGCTTCATACTGTAGATTCAGAATCACAATTAGGTGTTTCCACTTGAAAGCTCTGGAGAAAACACAAGAAGAACTGACATTGATTGCTGCCCTGCTCTTGTACCCGTATGTACCATTTATTGGGAGAGAAGGCAGAATGTTCTAAGTTCTTACCTCATGTCCATAGGTTAGAAACTTAGGTTCAGGTTTTCTGTAAATGAAAAACAACAACAAAAACTTGGGCAAATGCTCCTTGCCCACTTTCTATAGGAATGATAAGGAGGAGCTGAACTTCTGGCATTCTGGCCTTCCTGCTCCTAGATGGTTGATATGGGGACTTAAAAGATCATATGAACTAGGGAGAAATGTTGCAGCATGCTGGGTGCTGTGATATGAAGGCTGATTTGCTTTTACTTTTCTAATTAAAAGAATGTGTGTGTTTCTAATATACGAGTGTGTGTGTATAAATATGGGTAAATATTCCTATGTATGTAAAGACATATGTATCTATACATACATATATGTGTATATCTAAATAGATCTAGAGATACACATACACACATAGGTATATTCATGTGTATACACATACACATATTTGTTGCTGTTGTTCAGTCATGTCAGGCGTGCCTGACTATGTGACCCCATTTGAGTTTTCTTGGTAAAGATACTGAAGTGATTTGCCATTTCTTTCTCCAGTTTATTTTACAGATAAAAAAAAAAACTGAGGTTAAGTGAGGTTAAGCTAGAAAGTATCTGAGGCTAGATGTTAACTCAGCAAGATAATTCTTCCTGACTCCAGACCTAGTGCTCTATCCACTGCACCACCTAGAATAAATACAAGTAAACACGTGTGTATATGTATATATGTAAATATATATATATATACATATATGTATGTATGTATGTATACACACACACAGCTAGGTGGTACAGTGGATAAAGTGCCAGGTCTGGAGTCAGGAAGGTTCATCTTCCTGAATTCAAATCTGATCTCAGACACTTACTAGCTGTGTGACCTTGGGCAAGTCACTTAACAACCCTGTTTGCCTCAGTTTCCTCATCTGTAAAATGAGCTGGAGAAGGAAATGGCAAACCACTCCGGCATCTTTGCCAAGAAATTCCCAAATGAGGTCACAGGGTCAGACATGACTGAATAAATTTATCTATCATCTCTCTCTCTCTCTCTCTCTCTCTCTCTCTCTCTCTCTCTCTCGACATATAGGCACCCCCCCCACACACACACATACACACATCCCTTGGCAGAAACATAGCAAAGAGCCATTCCCTGAACAAGAGAAAAAAGAAAGAAAGAAAGAAAGCCAGAGCCCAGAGTGGTAGTTGCCAAGTCTCTGACAGCCAGAGAGGCACAGGGAGGTTGGCAGCTACCCTTGAGTGCCCTCTGGTGTCAGGTGGTATATATGACAGGAGAGAATACATGCTTGATTGACAGATGACATGTGTTCTCTTCCTAAATGCTTGGTTAAGGACCAGACTCTCTGATCATGACATGCCCACAACGTCACCATGATAACTATTTACAAGGAAGGTATACACATGCACGAACACACACGTATATGAGGGAGGGGGGGAGGGAGATGCTACACTTGTGACTGCCTTGGTATAGGAAACTCCTAAAGAAGAAATTCCCTCTGCCCATGAAGATAAGCATATGCTTTGTACTTTATATTCTTAGAGAAATAAGTAGGAGCACTAAGTAAGGTCAGTGACTTGCCCAAAATCATACAACCTGTATGTGTCAAGGGTAGGACTAGAACTTGGGTCTTTCTGACAACAAGATTAGCTTTTATCCATTATACCATAGCTACTTCTCATTTATATATATTTTACACTAAAAGTAGAGTAAGGCTTCAGGTTTGGAATTGGAGTGAGATGAGACACTCATAGACTATCTAACA
This sequence comes from Petaurus breviceps papuanus, assembly GCF_028583685.1. Classification (NCBI taxonomy): domain Eukaryota; kingdom Metazoa; phylum Chordata; class Mammalia; order Diprotodontia; family Petauridae; genus Petaurus; species Petaurus breviceps. The sequence goes on from NW_027187302.1 coordinate 939,697, forward strand.
AGAAACAAAAGGAAGCTTACTTATCCATAGCATGGGCAGCATATTCAGCAAGGATACAGAATTGATTAAATTGAACAAAGCTTCCTGGCTTCTATGCTGGCAAGGCAGTTCCACTTTAAGAACAGACAACCTGTCTCTTTGTGGGCCAGCTTTGTATTTGGACACCATTTTGATGTAGGAAGCTACATCAATGAGCTGAACCTTAGTTTCCTGATATGCCAGATATCATTCCTACCACACCCTCATTTCCCAGACCCCAAAGCATTTTTACAAAAATAATCTCATTTGTTCTCATAGCATTTGCTAAGAGAGGTGACAAAATGGATTTTCACTTGACAATAATGAGTATTCACAGGCACCAGCAAGTGCAAGGATATTTTTTTTTTTTTTTGCCGGTCCCAGGAGAGAGATAAATGTTGGTAGTCAGGGGACTCTTTTTTTGAGTACAGAGAAACAATATCATATAAAACTGGCATTGCTAGCTGGAAGGAGTGTCATACACCTGGTTTATATATATAAAACAGAGAAATGACAGAGAGCCTGCCAAAATTTATCAAGCCCACTACTATTACTACCCACCCTTGTTTATTCATGTGGGAATGAGTGATACCAGCAAAAGAAACCTGAAATGTGTCCCTAGTGATTTTGAAACACTGTACAGGAGACTGAAATATCTAATTATGAAGGTGATGTTTTCATCAATTCTTCTGGTTGAAACTTTGCCACTAGGAAAAAAAGAAGGATATGATAAGTGAATATTCAACTTTGTCAACTACATATAGCTGGTGCCAAATTTGAGTAGGATTTTATTTTCAAAAAATTAAAAAATCTTAAAATCAAACAGTGTGGACTCTTAGATAATGACACACACTCTGTCTCACAAAGACAGTGAAGGAGGTTGTCCTTGACCACCTTCACATCTTTTTCTCTCCATTCTTTCCCTTAGCAATGTCATTAACTTCTACTGTTTTAACTTGCATTTTAATATCACTCCCTCCCCCTCTCTACATGTTTTGGAGCTGACCAGGAAGTGACAAGTTGCCTAGTTCTGGTCAAGATCAAGTGAAAGGCTATGTCTTATAGTTCCTGGAGTGGGAGTCCAAGTTCCAGTAGGAGGAGGAAGACTGCCAGAGTGTAAACAGTGTGATTTGGAGCTGTCCAGAAAGTGACCATTCTACACATCACAAAAAGTTAAGGAATGTATCTAAGGGATAGAGATAAACCTGTTTCAACATCCTAGAAACTGAACTTATTTAAACCCATTGAAAACCAATGGATTATACTCAATAGGAAAAATGAACTCTTCATCAAAAGTACACTTGATATCAATGAGATCTTTCATGATAAAGAATTAGAGAACATATGTCAAAATCTTGTGAACTCAGTGCCAAATTGTATAAAACAAATGACTGCAGGTGAAGGACATATTGTCTGTTAAAAGATTTTTTAAAGATCTAAAAAGTTGTACCACTGTATTGTACCCCATTGTATCTCTAGAGTATAGATAAAAAATTTCATAGAGTTAGAATTGAAAAGAAACTTAAAGGTCATCTACTCTATTCCTATAATTTTATATGTAAACTGAGTGGCTGAGGTCCAAATTTATACAACTAATATATAGCAAAGCTGAGATTTGAACCTAGGTCCTCCAACTCCAAGTTATTTATTTATTTATTTATTATTATTATTATTACCATTTCAGGGTTTGCATGAAAACTGAGTAATTCCTAAACTATTACCTATGAAAGGGCTTATAATATTACCCTGAGGGAGAGAGAGTCAAGTCATACCAAAACCAACACCTGGCCATCATCTACCCTCAGACCCTGATAGAAAGAGCCTAGGAGTTAGAACCTGAAAGACTTAGAGATAACAGTGCCCCACAAAACACCAGACCTGCTTCCTGCCAAGTTCTCACATCTGTCATCGCGGGGAGAAATGGTTGTGGAGAAAGGACCTTCCTTACCACCATCAGCAACAACTACTGACCAATAATCACCAACAGACATGTAATAAGCTCAGGCACCCTAGGAATGGCAGCAAGACCCAGAACATCAGCTGTACTTCCAGCCCTCACAACCCTCTTTAGAGAAACAACTCCTGTGGAAAAGAGGAGAGACTTGCTCACCAACTGCCAACCAACTTTTAAGTCCACAGGTATTTTTTAAATACTTACTCAGGCACTGTGTTAAGCACTAGGAACACAAATACAAACAGAAAGAAAGATAGTACCTGATCTCAGGGAGCTTACACTCTAATGAGAGAAGAAAACTCACAAAAGGGAGTTGAGAAGCATGGGGAAGTAGGGATGGGGAAAAGAAGGTAAGGGGATGGAAGGGCAGTCCAGTGAGTCAGCAATGCAGCCTATAGAGCAGGCCTGCATAACATTAGGCCCACTGGCCACACGCTGCTTGCTGCCCACCAAAGGATTTCGGGTGGCTGACAAAAAACGAAGCATATGTAGAGGAATGAAGATATGGTTGGCCAAGCCCTCCTCCTTAAAATGGAGGTTTGGGGAGGAACTGTGGGAGAGGCCACAGGGGAGGAAGCATATTTCCAGGATGAGAAAAAAATCTAGGGGGGGAGTGAGCTCCATAGTAGAGAAAGATGAATCATTAGTACAGCCTGGAGAGAAATGAAGAAATGTTACTCAGAGGGGCAGGCAAGTAGCCCTAGCTGAACCACTGAGGCACCATAAGGGAAAGATAGGAAGTAGCATGGGCCAAGTAAGTTAAAACATGACCACTACCTTAACTAGTGTCCTAATCCTGGGAAGCAATCCCTGTGGGCAGGCAGCCTGACAGCTGCCCTTGCTGATGCTATAGTCACTACTTCCAAAGATCTGGAAAAGAAAATTCTTGTAGCAAAATCCTTGGCACTATCAAATGGTTCAACTTCATAAACTAATATGATTTTATCAGTGGAAATGACATTAAAGTGGCATTATCATCTGCTTTGGTGATGTACCCTAAAGATCATGGGACCTTTCTGACATGCAGGGGAAAACATCTTCTGTATCTGTTATCTCTCCCATTAGGATGTGAGCTCCTTGAGAGCAAAGACTGTGTTTATTTTTATTTGTGACTCCAAGGTTAGCACAGTACTGTACACATGTTTAGTTGTGTCTGACTCTTTGTGACCCTGTGGATCATTATTATCCATGAGATTTTTCTTGGCAAAGACATTGGTGTGGTTTGCCATTTCCTTCTCCAGTGAATTAAGGCAAACAGAAGTTAAGTGACTTGTACAAGGTCACTTAGCTAGTAAGTGTCTGAGGTCAGATTTGAAATTAGGTCTTCCTGATGCCAGGCCCATCTCTCTATCCACTGAGCCAATAGTAAGTGCTTAACAAATGCTTCATTCATTCATTGTTCCTCACACTGATCTTTTGGCCTTGACCTATCCTCATGTGTCCACTTTTCTGCTTTCCTGTTAATGGGCTAGGTCTTCCGTTGACTTTGATTCTGGCTTCAGGGCTTTGTTTATATTCCTTATTAAACTCCTGTTAATGACTTTAGTATTGAGTACAACTCCTTATTAGGTACGTTTTGGATTATTCTCTGCCGACTTTGGATGCTTATGCTTTGTGGACTTGGAATGTTTAGCCAGAAGGCTGTAAGATCTGACAGTCAGCAAGCATGTGTATGTGTGTGTGTGTGTGTGCGCGCGTGTGGAGGTCCTCTTTGGGTGAGGCTAACTTATTGATGGTTCATTTGGTCATCCTTCATTCTTGAAGAGGACCAAAATGACAACACTCTGCTCAAGTCAAGCTTCAGTGTGTCTGATTGTGGCTGATCAGACCAATAGGAGCTCAGAATGCTCTACCACAGGTCGGGTACAAACAGTCTACGTGAACATTTGGGGTGAATTCTCTAAATTTGTGCATCTTACATTTCTTTGGAGCTGCTGTAATTCTGCTTTACTCATAGAACCCAACACCTTCTCTGATGTGTGCACACCAAGCTGGGTGGTCCTTTGCCACCATCTCCCATGTCATACAAATTAATTACAAATTGATGCTTCAGAGAGACCTTGAGAGCATCCTTGTATTGCTTCTTCTGACCACCATGTGAGTGATTCTTGAGTGAGTTCTCCATAAAATAGTCTTTTAGACAAGCCTATGCTTGGCATTTGAACAACATGGGCAGCCTGTCGTAATTGTGGTCTCTTCAATAGAGTTTGAATGCTTTGCAGTTTAGTTTGAGAAAGGACCTCCATGACATATCTAATCCTGCCAGGTGATTTTCAGAATCTTCCTAAGACAATTCAAATGGAAACAATTGAGTTTTCTGGCATGGTGCTGGTAGACTGACCAGGTTTCACAGGCAAGCAACAATGAGGTCAGCACAATGACTCTGTAGACCTTCAGTTTGTTAGTCAGTCTAATACCTCTTCATTCTCACACTTTCCTTTAAGAACTCCTCCCTAAAACTGAGTTATCTCTATTCTATAGCCAGACATAGTAGAATACATAAGGTTTTAGTTCCTGTTTATCCACTGTACCACCTTGCTGCCCAAACTGGGGATAGAAACGCAAAAATGAAACTGTTCCAGCTCTCAAAAAGCAAGCAAGCTTAAACTCAGTGGCTCCTTTTTATCTCTCAGATCAATTTATTGCAGAAAACATGTAGTGATAGCTAGGAGATACAGTGGTTGAAGCACTGGGCCAGGAGTCAGGAAGATCTGAGTTCACATTCAGCCTCAGACACTTACTGACTGTGTGACTGTGGGTAAGTCACTTAAATTCTGTTTGTCTCATTTTCCTCAACTGAGAAATGGGAATAACAATAATGCCTACTTCATAAGGTCATTGTGAGGATCAAATGAGATAATATTAGTAAAGTATTTAACACAGTATCTGGAATGTAATAGGTGCTATGTTCATTCCCTTCCCCATTCCTCATGTATGCAGAAAATATGTCCAAAATAAATGAAGGGTAATTTTTGGGGAGAGTCACTAGCAGTTGGGGAGGAGGTCTCATGTAGCAGGTAGAATTTGAGGTGATCTTTGGAGGAAGCTAGGGATCCTAGAAGCAGAGGTGAGAAGGGAATGAATTCTAGGAATGGGCAAGAGTCACATTATAGTGAGGAAGAATCAGAGTGTCTGGATCATACAATGTCTTAGAGGGAGTAAAGTATAATCAGGAAATAGAGAACTTTACATGCAAACAGAGGTGTTTTGCATCTGATCCGAGGGATAAGAGGGAACCACTGTAGTTCATTAATCAGGGGAGTGACATAGTAAGACTTATACTTTATGAAAAACAATTTTAGCTGCTGTGTGGAGGATGGGTTGGAGAGGAGAGAAATTTGAGACAGGAAGACCAAGTAAGAGGCTATTGCAGTACTCCAAGTATAAGGTGAGGAAGGTCTGAATTAGGATGGTGGCCCTGTGAATAGAGAGGAGACTAATGCCAGAGGTGTTGTGGAGGTAGTCAATAAATACATTGGAAAGCATCTTCCCTTATCCCTTCTCCAGCACAGCTTGGCTTAGTTAACCCAGTTTCCATGGTTACAAATCGGAAGTAACAGGAACCTTGGGAGAAAGTGACCTTAGCATCTAAGTGTTTTTTTAATAGCCAAGGAAAAGAATGCTGGACATAGACACCTTACAGGATTACAGAATTTCAGAACTGAAAGGAATTTCAGAACTCAGAAACCCTCAAGTCCAAAACCATATCTGATCAGGAATCTCTTCTATAATATCTCCACTCCTAAATTTTAGAAGAATAATTTTAAAAAATACATTTGCTTTTCCCATCATGCTCTTTTTTGAGACCTTAAAATAGTATTTTTTCCAATTACATGTAAAGATAATTTTTAACATTCATTTTAAACTAATTTTGTGTTCTAAATTTTTTCCCTTCTCCTTGAGATGGTAAGCAAATTGATATAGATTTATATATATGCAATCATGTAAAACATTTTCATATTTAGTCAGGTTGTGAAAGAAGAAACAGAACAAAAGAAAAAACCCACCCCCAAAATAAAGCGAAAATAATATGCTTTGATCTGCATTCAGATTCCATCATTTCTTTCTTTGGATGTGGATAGCATTTTCAGTCATGAGTCTATTGGAATTATCTTTGATCATTGTATTGCTGAGAAGAGCTAAGTCAATCATAGCTGATCATTGCACAATGTTGCTGCTACAGTATACAATTTTTTTTGTCTTTGCTCACTCACTTTGCATCAGTTCATGTAAGTCTTCACATGTTTTGAAGAATACATTTTTTAAGGAAAAAATGAATGTAATCCTAAGTCCTTGGAGTCTAAAAGGAAAGACAGTTTGAGAGGGAGGGTGGGGGGTGGGGTCTAGAAAATGAAATTCTGATAATACACGCACAAATGCTAGTCAGCTATTTGGCATAGTATATAGTATGTTAGACTTGGATACAGAAAGACCTGAGTTCAAATACTGCCTCAGTCACTTAATAGAAGCATAACCCTGGACAAGTCACTTGCCCTCCTTCCATTGGTCCAGATTTTCTAATCTGTAAATTGGGGATAATTATAAGTGCTACACAGGGTTGTTGCAAGGAACAAATAAGATAAGACATGTAAAGTGCTTTGTAAACCTTAAAATATTATATAAATGATAGCTATTATTATTATTTAGTGATATCAATGAGGAAGGATGGGAGACAGCATCTAGAAACAAATGAGTGAATGAAGCCTCAGGAAACTTAGAAAGAGATGAAGGAGCAGCAGAATGTCAAGGATGAATACAAAAGGATTACACGAACCTGGAAGAATAGTGTCTGGAATACCAAAGCCTAGAATGAACTGAAACTTTCAAAATGCTAGGGGCAGGGGAGAGAGAGAGAGAGAGACAGAGAGAGAGAGAGAGGGAGAGAGACAGAGAGACAGAGAGACACAGAGAAAGAGAGACAGAGAGAGAGACAGAGAGAGAGACAGAGAGAGACAGAGAGAGAGAGAGAGAGAGAGAGAGAGACAGAGAGAGAGAGAGAGAGAGACAGAGACAGAGAGA
>NW_027187302.1:947087-960367 GCF_028583685.1 Petaurus breviceps papuanus
AGAGAGAGAGAGAGACAGAGAGAGACAGAGAGAGAGACAGAGAGAGAGAGAGAGAGACAGAGAGAGAGACAGAGAGACAGAGAGAGAGAGAGAGAGAGAGACAGAGAGAGAGAGAGAGACAGAGACAGAGAGAGAGAGAGAGAGACAGAGACAGAGAGAGAGACAGAGACAGAGAGAGAGACAGACATTAACTGGTGACAAAATAAAAAAGCAGAGCTAGTAACCCCTATTTTTCTTCTGTCTTCTCTACCAAGTAGAATGATCTTAAAACAAAAAAGAATAGAAAAAACCATGGCTAAAACCAAAATAGACTAAGAGATAACAAGAGAATACTTAGCTGCTTTAAACAGATTCAAGTCTCCTGAGTCCAGATAAATTATAGACCAGGGTGCCAAAGAAATTGCAGATTTAGTCAAAGAACCACTGTCAGTAATCTCTGAGGAATTATGGAAAATAGGAGATGTGTAAGAAGACTGGAAAATGGACAACTGTTCTGTTTTTTTTTTTTTTTCAGAAAAGACCAAAAAAAAGTGTAGCCTCTGGAGGCTACAGACTGATGAGTTTTTCATTGTTACACAACAAAATTCTAAAATAATATGTGAAACAGCTGAGGAGTACTTAGAAAACAAAATGGTAGCCTCCTGCTACACGAGGTCTTTCCTGGTCTCTCCCCTCTCCCTGCCCTACCATTAGCGACTAAGGTCTCTACTCTAAAATTATCTTGTTTACACATTTATTGAGCACCTATTATGTGCCTGGCACTCTTCTACATTCTGGGACAAATTATGCCAGCATATCCAGACTTGTTTTAATTTGTTAGTATTTTGTTCCTTGAACAACCTACCTCATTTTTCTGTTTTGAATATTTTCACTGGCTGTCCACCATGACTGGAACGTACTCTCTCTTCATCTAAGGAACTTGAGTTCAAATCCCACCTCAAACACTTACTAGCTGTGTGACTTTGGGCAAGTCACTTAAATTCTGTTTGTCTCAGTTTCTTTAACTGCAAAATGGGGATAAAAATAGTACCTACTTCCCAGAGTTGTTGTGAGGATCAAATGAGATCATATTTGTAAAGTGTTTAGTACAGTGCCTAACACATAATTGTTCATCCTTCATTTTCAAAGAGGACCAAGGACATCACAGAGTGATGTCTTGACTTGTGTGTGAATTGGACTTAAGTGAGGCAGAGTTATGAAAATGTTAGCCTCATTCTTTCTTCCAGAGTCATCAAAGTCCAGTGGCAAGAAAAAAGTCAAGACTGGTGATAGGCCAGTCTTGGATGGTCCCAGATGACCTTCCAATCTTCTATGTGTGACCAAGCTCTAACTAAGCCCTCCACAGCACCTGCTTCAATTACCCTTATGGTTATTTGGAGCAAGTTGTTCTTATCTGCCCATTCCACTAGGGGGAGTGTTTACCTGCTTGGTGTAGATATCCTCCCAGCTCACCAACAGGTCTGTTGTTCACCTTCAATCTGGTTTAGCTCAACTGCAGAGGGATTTAGTAGGGTGCGGCCATGCTTCTTGGAGCCACAGATGAGAGCTGGGTGAAGGTAGACACCAAAGGTGGATGAGCAGCCCTGGAAAGGGCTCAGCAATCCCTCCCTGGCACATAGGAGATACTATATAAATGCTAATTGTTGTTTCTGCCTCCTGGCTTCCCTCAAGTCCCAGCTAAAATCTCACCTTCGACAGAAAACCTTTCCCAATCCCACTTAATTCTAGTGCCTTCGTTCCATTGACTATTTCCCACGTATCCAGTATATAACATGTTTGTACATAGTTGTTGGTATGTTATCTCCCCCATTAGACTGTGAGCTACTTGAGAACAGGGAATTTGTTTTGCATTTCTTTGAAGCCCCTATTTTTAGCATAGTGCCTAGCACATAGTAAGTACTTAATATTTACTAACTGACTGATTGAAAGCAACCAGGTTAGTGAAGGGTCTGTAAATCATGTCACATGAAGAGTGAATAAGAGAAGCAGTAGAAGTTTAGGTTAATAAAGTGATAACACTTTGTGATCTAATTGAGATCCCTTTAAATAAAGCTATGTCTCTTTGTGACTTGAATTGGAGAATGAGGTTTTTTAAAAATAGAACAATGAGTAGCTTAGAGTGACTGTTGAAATCTACTTTCACTATGATAACTTCTTAATGATAGCTTATCCCAAATCAGACACGGTTAAAAAAAATCTCAACTCCTATATCCTGTTCTTCACATATCCAGGTCTAATCCTCATTAAAATTCTTCCTGGGAACTAGAGCAACAGACAATCATAGCATTAGAAAAAGTGCTGATATTATAGTAATTTTTTTTCTTCCCACAAGTCCTATCCTACTCTCCCTTAGCATTTGCTCTGATTCAGATTCCCTGTCTGTTACAAGGTTTTTCTTTCTCTTTGTCATTAGTCAAGGTTAGATAGAAAGGTATTATTTTTTTCCTACAGAAATTCTGAATTTTGGTATTTAGTGGATATGCTACACTATCCTATTCACTTTCTGTCTGAGTTTCCATCTGTAATTGACGATGGAATACATGATAATATATGGCTTGTGTGTGTTTTGTGTTCTCCGGAATCTAAATAAGCCTCTCCACAAGTTCCCCCCTCCTTTATTCCACCCCCATATTCACACAACCCAATAACTAGAATGACCTTCAGCATGAACAGTAGGTTTGCAAATTCCTTTTCTCCTAATGATCTTGCTTTACACATCTTATTAACTGCTCATTATGGGATCTTCTATGACAGGGCTGAGGCTAGGGCAAAAAAAGAAATTAGAATATAAGCCACAAATAATGTAGTCCTAGTCCAATCTCCCTTCTCCAATGCCTCTTTCTCATCCCCTCCAAGTGCCACCTTGCAGGAACTGAAGGTAAATAGAGGGGCGAAAGAGATACATGGGAGGAGTGCTATGAAAAGGTTAACTTTCAAGTTCCTCGCCTATAATTCTGCGTTTGACATTATTGGTCATGCCTTATTCTTAAATCTCCCAGTTCTCTGCCCTTCAATGTATTCCGTGGTTCTCTTCCTTTCTGTTTCCATCTCCCTCACTGGTTCTTTTTCTTGAACCTTCCTACTAAATGTAAATCTTCTCCTATGCTCTTTCATCTGTTATCTTTCTGTGAATAACTCCCAAATCTTTATCACCAGTCCCAACCTCTCCTCTGAGCTCCAGACTAGCATTTCCAATTGCCTACCATATGTTTTCACCTGAGTGTCCTAAAAGCACCTCAAATTTAATAAGTCCAAAACTAAAGCTGCCATCTTCTCCCCCAAACTAACCCTTCCTCTTGCCTTTCAAACTGCTACTAGTGATATCAATATTTTGACAGTCACCCAGCCCCAAAACCAAAGCCATATTTGGTATCTTGTTCCTTGCCCTCCAATATTCAATTAGTTGCCAGGTCCCATAGAGTCTTTAGGAGTTAAGTTAGGGTTGTCCAATTTCTTTTTTGGGGGGGGGATTGTTATTTAAATTCTATATTCTTATTCTGGTAATGTGGGTATTTTGTATTTTTGTAGAAATTGATCCAATTTATTTGTCATTGGTTTTGCTGGCATTTAGACAAGATTCAGTTCAGTTGTTTTTCAGTCATGCATGACTCTTCATGACCCCATTTGAGTTTTCTTGGCAAAGATACTACAGTGGTTTGCCATTTACTTCTCCAGCTCATTTTAAAGATGAAGAAAATGAAATTAACAGTGTTAAGTGATTTTCCCAGAGTCACACAGCTAGCAATTATTTGAGGCCAGATTTGAATTTAGGAAGATGAGTCTTCCTGACTAGGCTCAGCACTCTATCCACTAAGCCACCTGGCTGCCAAACAAAATAGTTTCTAATGATTTCCCTTATTTCATCTTCATCTATTGTAAATTCTTCTTTTAAAATTTTTCAGTTGCATGCCTAATTCATTGATGGAAACGTACATATATTTATATATGTTTATCCAAATGATTACTTTGGCTGCATCCCAGCTTGGTCGCATAGTGGATAGAACACTGGATCTGGAGTCAGGAAGACCTCAGTTTAAATCTAATCTTAGATAGTTACATTACATTACATTATATTATATTATATTATATTATATTATATTATATTATATTATATTATATTATATTATATTATATTATATTATATTATATTATATTATATCATATTATATTATATATAATCTTAAGAGTTATGTTACCCAGGGTAAGTCACTTAACCTCTGTTTGCCTCAATTTACTTAACTATAAAATAGGGATAATAGCACCTACCTCATAGGGTTGTGGTGAGGATAAAATAATATATATTTGTAATGTACTTAATATAGTGCTTAGCATACAGTAGGTGCTATATAAATGCTTATTCTTTCCCCCCTTCACTTTCCTATTTTTTTCTTATCTATTTATTATATCTGTCTAGGAATTAAAGGGGGTATGTTGAGGTCTCCAACTGTTATTTTGCTGCCTTTCCCTGTAATTTGATTAATTTCTTCCTTTAGTACTTGGATACTATTTGGTACCTATATATTTATGTCATTTCATTTTCTGTGGTGCTTTTAGGAAAAATATAGTATCCCTGTTTTCTCATGTCTATTTTATTATTTTGCCTGGTTTGGGATCATATTTACCATCTTTATTTGAATTTTCTTGAGGCATAATAGCTAAATTTGCTTGAGATATAACAAATTCTTGTCCAATCCATTATTTTACCTCTGTATGAATTTTTGTGTTTTCAGTGCATTTCCTTTAAGTAACATATTATTGGATTCACCTCTCCAACTCATTGTTCTACCCTTTTTCATTTTATGAGTGAATTTATACTATCCATATTCATAGTTACAATTATTAATTGTTTTTCCCTCTGCTGTTATAATTTTTCCTATTTTCCCCCACCTTCCTTTGTTCCTCAAACCTAATAAATTTCTAATCCATGATATCTTCCACAATTTTTCTTTCCATTTCTACTGACAACAACCTAGTTTAGGCCCTCATAATATCTTATTCAGATAATTGCAATAGCTCCTAATTGGTCTTCTCATTTTCATTTTCTACCCACTCCAAGCCATCCTATAAACCACTGCCAGATTAATCTTCCTAAAACAGAGCCTGAAAACAGAATGAGAATAGAACTCACATTATTCTTCTGTTCAAAAGTATTCAGTGGCTCCCTACAACTTTGGAAATCTAAATAAAGAGTAATTGGAACAAAGAAAGTAGGAATGAGATATCCAAAAGTGCCCATGTTCAATCATGTCCAACATCATCATAGGGTACCAAAAATATCACTTGACTAAGAATGATTAGACTTTCATTTGAATATTCCTCCTTCTACTTACCAAATGTGGCACCAATGATTTCATTTTGGGGGAAGTCTCAGTTCCCTATGTGTTAAATTAATTGACTGGATTAGATAATCAGGAAAGATCTGGGTTTGAATCCCACCTCTAAACTTACTAGCTGCATGCCTAGGGACAAATTATTAATCTTTCTGAGGGTAATTTTTTTCCTGATAATATCGTGTGTCTGATTCATCTGTTTTTTTTAAGCATCAGATGAGATGATGTGCATATATCATATTGTAAACCCGATCTATATAAATGCTAAAACAGTTAGAATCTATTCTCTGAACCTCCACAATGCTCCTTTTGTATGTCTGCATTAGTTTGGTCTATTTGTACTATGGTGGGTTATTTGGTAGATTGTGTACCATACTAGATGGTAAGTTTCTTGAGGAAATTATAGCATGTCTTTTCCTTCTTAGTATTTCAAAGTACCTAATTCATAGTAGATATTGAATAAATATTGTGGTATTATCTGTATTGTTTGCAGAGAACTAAAGAATTCTCAATTCTATAGGGAGTTCTTTGCATAGACTCAGATTTAGGTATCTTACTGAATCTTCAGTTGTTCTTGGCTTTGATCTTTTCTAGAGCCTCATGTCCATCATCATCACCACCATTCTTTAGTGTCACTGAATATGAAGCACTGAATGAACAGAGGAAGGGAGGCAGAGTGGGGAGAGGGCCAGGAGAAGTTTTGGCAACGTGGTGATCATAAGCTCCCATAGTTCTTTTTTTTTCCTTTTTCTTGTTCTGAGCATTCTTTTATTTGAATTTCTGCATTCTCTTTTCTAACTAGCTTATTGAGTGGTGTAGTAAAAAATTAGAATTTATGATACAACTCTCTCCTAGACTTTTTGTCCTTATTTTAATGATATTTTGCTTTTTACTTAGCACAGCCTTGAACTATCACATTCCATCCAACATATTGTCTTATTTCCTTTATTGCCAAACTCTTTTGAGTGGTGGTATGTCATAATGGATAAAGAACCAAACTTTGTGGGCAAGGTAGAAGGGACAGGATGACCTGTGTTCAAGTTCTGCATATGACATTATCTGTGTGAACTTGGAAAAATCACTTAACTTCTCAGTGGCCCAGGTAACTTTCTAAGACTATAAGTAACAAACTGGTTGTGATGGAAAGATTTTCCATCCTCAAAGTTTCCATACTTGGAATTCCTACACTGATGAAATAAGAGTTCTGGACTATACCCTTTCAGTTGATGTGGTCTACATATTTGAATATGATATCTTACCTCATGATATTTAGTGTTAGGCTATGTTTAGTAGTTAGAAGACCATAATTTTAAAAGTAGAAGGGACCCAAGAGGTCATCTAGACTGATTCCAATTTAGGGATGAGAAACTGAGGCCCAAAGATGAAGTGACTGACCCAAGGGAACACAGTGGCAGAACCAAGATCTGAACCTAGGTATTCTTAGTCTAAATGCAGCTCTTTCCATCTATAACTCATGTCTTTTCCATAGGACCTGCCTGTGGGTCTCACAAAGGAGAATACCACAGTTGGAATGAAAGCCATAAGGTTTTGATGATCTGTCCTTTTGTGCATGTGGAACTATATGGTCTGAAAGACCATTCAAAATTCATATCTTAAAAAGGATGCATTTTGAATCTGTCAGGGGGAGTTGGTGGTTGCTTCGTTCATCCGGCTTCCTTTGATTGGCCCATGCATTTGATCTTTATCCTTTTCATTTCTTTAAGCCCAGGTTTCCTTTCTTCTTTTCCTAAATTTTTTATGCTATAGTTCCATGGGCCAAATTCACAATGGTTACACTTTAGTAGCTGAGGAAGCATAATTAATGGAATCGTTTACAGTTTTCCCTAATGTTTCCTAACATGTTGTGTGGCCACCAGGAACCCTTTCTCTTTCATCTTTTCCTGAGGCTCTGACCATCAACTAGCACTTCCTGAATTGTAGCTTAGCCCTATGATTTGCATCCTGATCAGGATTTCAGTGATTCAGCAGATGAATTAGTAGAGCATAAAGACCCCTTCAGAGAGGTTTAGTAGCAGCCAGCTCATTTCTGGTCTTAAAGGTCCTACTGTTTCTGTTCTCCTGCTGCCTCTCTCTTTCACCCCATACCCCACCTCCCAATTCAGCCCTTAAACACAGAACTCTAATGCTGTATTTAAGCCATACATGGTATCTAAGAAAGCTGTCTAGTTACATCTTGTTCCAGTATCATTTTTAGTTTTTCTCCCTCCAGTGCAATATCCATCATTCATTATCCCTAATAGCATCAGCCCAGCTGGACCTCTCATTTTTCTTACCTTTTCCCAGGAGATCTCTGGAAGTGTTCATTTTCCCAATTAAGGCCATCCATCTCTAGAGACAGGGTTCTATTGCTGATACACCTTTGTGGCACCTTTAGTCAGTCATCCTTAATTTCTTAGTGAATGATAACATCTATAGGTGATTTGTTTTTTTTTCTTTGTTCTGAATGAGGAATTATCCTCACTGTACTGTTCAAGCAAAACCTAAATTTAACGATCTTTGTATTATATGGTAAAATCCTTGCTTATATACTACATAGACAAGAAAGTAAGTTCAAGAATGTAGGATCATAGACTTGGGATTAAAAAGAACCTTAGAGGTTGCCTCTTTGTCCCTTCCTTAATTTTACAGATAATAGAATCACAAATAAAGAGTTGGAAGGAACATTAGAAGTCATCTAAACCAAATCTCATTTTCCAGATGAAGAAACTAAGACCCAAGGAGTCAAATTAACTTACCTAATTTCAAACAGGTACTAAGTGGAATCAGGGAGACTTATCTTCCTGAGTTCAAATCCAGATACCTTACAACCTGTGTGACCCTGGGCAAATCACTTGACCCTGTTTGTTTCCTTATCTGTAAAATGAACTGGAGAAGGAAATGACAAGCCACTCTAATCTCTTTGCCAAGAAAACCCCAAATGGGACCACAAAGAGTTGGACATGACAGAAAATGTCTGAACAACATTCAACTCTGTGTTGGTTAGCATGCCAACAGAAGTTCAATCAATAAACATTTTAAATGCCTATTATGTGCCAGGCACTGTGCATTCTAAATCCAAACATTCTGAATCCAAATTATGCCCATTTTGCTTAACTAAATTCAGTAAGTATGGAGCTAGGTGGCACAGTAGATAGGATTCTGGGCCTCGTGTCAGGAAGACTTCTCTTTCTGAGATGACATCTGGCTTTAAACCCTTACTAGCTGTGTGACCCTGGGCAAATCACTAACCCTGTTTGTCTCCACTTACTCATCTGTAAAATAAGCTGGAGAAGGAAATGGCAAACCACTCCAACCCAAAAGGGGTCATGACTACTTGAACAACAGTATATGGCCAGTTGGGATTCAAATCCAGGTCCTCAGACCTGGTTTGGGAAAACTAGCACTTTTTGTTCTATATGGTAATTTTATTTGTTATTTTTCTAGTGCTTTAAAATTATTTTTAAGTTAAAAAAAATTAACAAAATATATGTGACTAACCCTACACGTGGCAAGCTAGTGTAGTGAAAAAGTGCTAGTTTTGGAGTCAAAGGATCTGGGTTTAAAATCCAGCTCTGCTATTTAATACTTGCATGACCTTGGGCAAATTAAATCACTTGACCTCAATGCCTTAATCTGTAAAATGAGGAGATTGGACTAGTTGTTCTCTAAAATCACTCCAGCACTAAATAGGTGAAGCTGTGATATATGATCCCAGTTCAGTGATTCAGAAGATGAATTTGTAGAACATAGACACCACCCCAATAGGACCCAGTTATAAATTCTATAAATGTAAAATAAAACAGAGTTGCCTTCCATGCTTATGCCTTCCAAACTGCCAACGCTACATCTCTCATCTTCATTTGCTCAAATTTTTTGAGGAAGGTTTCCTTTGATGATCTGGAACAACAATGTAGCCTTTATTTTATTTTATTTTATTTTTTGAGATTTTTAAAGGTTTGGTAAATGAGCTTTCTTTCGGGATCCCTTAGCGCACTCTAGCGGACGCTATTCGAACTACAAGCAGTCTTACTTCAGCTCCCACCACCACCATCCTGGTACGTTTCGGTGTTCATAGCTGTGGGAATTGGGTGGCTAAAAGGTGCCTTTGGGTTCACAGGTGGGAGTGGGGGTTGGCGGAGAATTGGAGTTGTTGTTTTTTTTAATGTGCCTTAATTTTCTTGGGTTAATAAAAGCTGTGAATCTCTGGAGTCTCATGCGCATAAGGCTGGAAAGGACGTGAGATCATTTCCATCATCCCGCTGTCCCTGGGAAGAATTGCACCTACGACTTCGCAGATGATACTTGCGACCCTCATGTTAGAAATTTCCACAGACAGAATCACGCAGTGGGATACGTCTGCAG
Organism: Petaurus breviceps papuanus; assembly: GCF_028583685.1. NCBI lineage: Eukaryota > Metazoa > Chordata > Mammalia > Diprotodontia > Petauridae > Petaurus > Petaurus breviceps. The sequence goes on from NW_027187302.1 coordinate 956,780, forward strand.
AATGAGGTAAGAAATAAATTAATAAAGATAACTAAATACTTTGAATTTTGAAAAAGGTTTCAGATAGCTATTAAACACTATTTACATAAAGTATTTGGCGAATGTGTTATATATGCATGGAATTGTAGTGGATATTAATTCTTTTTTCCTCCTTCTGGAAAGCTGTTTATATGCTCTCCAAAGATTCACCTGCTAAGAGCACCGCCCCTCTATGCGGTCCAGAGAAAAAAACATTCTATGAAGAAAGAGAAGGTTCTGCTCTGCAGTGCAGGGCACCTGAGGGGTGGTACTGTATTTTGCCAGCCTTGTTCAGGGGCAAGGGAAAATCCAGTAAGAGGATATTTCAGCCCCTGCTGAGCTGACCATATGACCCTCCTACCCCTTTCACTAGTCACTGTCTTCCCTTCAGTTCCCTGTAGAACTCAGTCACTTGGTTCAGAAGGTTCTTGCAAGGTCGATTCTCTTAGTTGGAACTTCCTATCCACACCCCCTCCCCACTCCTTGATTCTTTCCTCACTCCCATCCCCACCCCCCCCCCCCCCCCCCCCCCCTCCCCCCTTTCCACCCCACCCCTCCCCCACCCCAACCTCAACCTTCCTGGTCATAACCCTTGCCACTCTGCTGCACAGTTCCTCCTCTGCCATCAATAAAAATGACCTCCAGGAGTAGTTGTGCTAGGAGATGACTCACATTAAGGAATGAATTGTCCCAGGAGCACAGCTGCCTCAGGGTTTCAACCTGTCCCAAGTCATCTATTGCTGCATGAAAAACACCAGGTCTAGTTAGGAACATAGATTTATTGCTCAAAGGGATTTTAGATGGCATTTAGTTCAATCACCTTGTTTCTTCAGATGAGGAAACTGAGGCCCTTAAAGGCTAAGTGGCTTGTCCAAGGTCACACAGAGGTGATAGCCAGGAACTGAACCTAAGCCCTCTGACAGCAAATCTAGTGTTCACTCTGCAGTGTACACAACACCCTCAAGTAGTACAGTTTGCTTCAGGGATGCTTTAAGAGTAAAATGTTATTATTGCTGTTCTTAAGTTTCCTTTAATTTTTTTCTTTTTATTTTATCCACCTACTTTAATTAACCCATGTTCCACATTTGAGGAGAAATAGGGGAAGAGAAAAGGAGGCAAAGATGAAAACAGAAGAAAATGGAGGCAACTTCAATGAAAATCTTGAATAATCTTCTGCAGATGACCAGTTGACCACAATCTGGAAAACAATAATTTAAGTGATAGCTAAGAAACATTTACATTGAACGGCTCTTGGTTACTGAGGTTGCTACAGCTGTGCTAATTATAACATGGGATCCTGGAAGAATGGCAGAGTGAATCAATAGGCCCAGGACTTTAAAACAGCTTCTTCACAGACTGAATACAGGAATGACTGACTAATGGATCATGGGATAGAGGAGACAGCTTTCTCTCATAGATAAAGGGCAGGAATTTGTTGATTCAATACTTCGGCTTCAAAGAGGGGAGTGTCTTTCTCTTCACTTAGGGGAGCCAGACCCCCTCTATAAGTATGTGCTTCTACTGTATATGTGCATGTTGTCTTCCCCCAATAAAATGTAAGTTTCTTGAGAACAGAGATTGTTTCCTTTTTTTTTCTTCCATTTCTCCCTCCTTCCTTCCTTCCTTCCTTCCTTCCTTCCTTCCTTCCTTCCTTCCTCCCTCCCTCCCTCCCTCCCTCTCTCTCTAGCTTTCTCTCTCTCTTTTTCTTTCTTCATAACCCCAGTACTTAGAAGAGTGCTCATAGCATTGATTGAAATCATTATTAATATTGCAACATGAAGAGGTATTGCCTTATCCTAGGAGGCAGAGCTGAGGGATCTAAGGTCTGAGGTCACTAAGTATGTGCCCCAATTTGTCTGAAGTATCAGGCTTGGGCAAGTTGCTTAACCTCTGTTTGCTTAAATTTACTCATCTGTACAATTGTCTTCCCCCAATAGAATGTAAGCTTCTTGAAAGCAAGGATTATTTCATTTTTTTGTCTTTATGCCTCTAGCACCCACCAAAATAGATGGCACATAGTAGATGGATTAAAGTCATTATGGATAGATTTGTATGTTATTAAGGTAATGGTTCCCCCTTGGTCCATATTCTTGGTAATTCAATTTATATTGAATTTGTATTCAGGAATGAATTTCCTGAGTTAAGAATTCCCTTTAATACATATATATATATATATATATATATGTCCATTGAATACCGCTTTCTAGAGCAAAACTATGAAATTATTTGGGGGTGGGGCTCATGCAAACATGCTAAAACCAAAGTTAAAAGACCTTAGGAATCCTGCCACTGCAACAGATTTGAAGGGAGGTAGTTGCCTTAATAGTTTGTGGAACTGGGGAGGGGGGTTGTCCTCCTCTCTTCCCTCCTTTTTAACAGAAAGCTTCATGGATTATTTGGCATCTGAGCTGATATTTGGGGGTGAAACAAAAGGAAGAATTCCAACGGGCAGAGATGTGCAAAGAACCATCTCTAGAAATGGAGGCTGGTATCCACAAGGGCATGGAGGTAGGAGAAAGCAGCATGAGATCAGGGAACAGCTGGTCATCCAGTATGGCAGTAGCAGTATATAGTAAGGGAGAGTTGTGTGAAATAAGGTTAAAATGTTAGAATAGAGCCAAACTACAGAGGGTCCTAAGTGCCAAAATCATTACTTTATATTTTATCTAGGAGGCAGTGGGAAGCTACCTTTGGATTTTGAGCAGGGAAATAATGATCAGACTTTTGCATTAGGAAGATTTCTTTTGTAAAACGGTTTGATAGATTAGAAAGTATTAAAAAAAAAAAAAACTAGTTGTACCCGGGATAACAACTCATTAAGATTTACAAAACACTTTCCTTATAACTTTGGGGCTGGGTGGGTTGTAGAGGTGGGATGGAAGATAAGTAGGGTAATTATTATTATTTCATTTTATAGAGAAAACTGATGTAAAGAGAGGCAAAGGTCAATTAGGTAGTAAGTGTCTGAGTTGGAATTCATATTCAGTTCTCCCAACTTTAGGTCCAGTGCTTTATGCAGTATCCAACACTGTCTCTTTCCTTACAAGAAAAGTTCTATAATATGAATGTCAAATAATATATAGGATATATAGTATAATAACAGCAGAGTGGGATGAGGCCCTGGAGTTCATTCCAGGAGTTCTTAACCTTTTGTCAAGGTCCCCTGTCTGCAGTCTGATAAAACCTATGGACTCTCACATCTGTGATTAATGTTAAGTGAATTTAAAAAAATGCATAGAATTACACAGTAAGCCGATTAGATTCACTTTTTTCCCATCCAAGCTTATGGGCCCCTTAATTCTATCTATAGGCTCCTTCGGGGTTCATGGGCCCTAAGTTAAGGACCTTTGATCTAGTTCACTGTCCTCATTTTATAATTGAGGAAACTTAAGACCCAAGAATTTAAGTGACTTGTCCAAGATCACACAAGTGGTCAGAAGCAGAACTAAGACTCAAATCCAAGAACATGATTCCAAATACTACTACTATTACTTCTTCTTCTTCTTCTTCTTCTTCTTCTTCTTCTTCTTCTTCTTCTTCTTCTTCTTCTTCTTCTTCTTCTTCTTCTTC
>NW_027187302.1:965367-1046013 GCF_028583685.1 Petaurus breviceps papuanus
TCCTCCTCCTCCTTCTTCTCCTCCTCCTCCTTCTTCTTCTCCTCCTCTTTCTCCTCTTCCTCCTCCTCTTCTTCCTCCTCTTCTTTCTCCTCCTCCTTCTTCTCTTCCTCCTTCTCCTCTTCCTCTTCTCCTCCTCCTTTTCCTCTTTCTTAAGATGGAAATGCAATGACCTGATCTCACTGTAAATGGGCAGAGATGGAAGCTTTGACCTACTCTGCTTTCAACCTGGGCTAACATGCCCTTCCTCAAGTAGCTTAGTGCTCTCCCATCCTAGGTTGACCATAATGGTGCTAGACTTCATTCAGACACCTGATTGGCTTAGCTTGACTTAGGACTGCCTTAGCTCAACTGCAACTCGAAACTCCTCAGCTCAAGCTATCCACCAAACTATCTACCAGCCTATGTGTGGCCTAGAGCCCTTGCCATTTTTTCATTAGTTTCTGTGATTAAGGAAGAACTTATTTCTCCCTATAGAGAATGCTCTTTTCAAAAGTCACCAAAACTCCTACGAAAACTAGGGTCTTTAAATATTTACTGATAAACCACCTCTGGGCCATCTGGGAAAAGTCATTTTAACTCTTCTACTTTTAAATCTTCCTTTAAAAAGACGGCTCATAAAGAAAATTGAAGTACTCTCGGGTCCCTCCCATTTGTTCATGGCATTTACATTCTCTTAGGTCACCTGTGGCTAAGTAATTGCAGGCACCTTAGGTGGCATTTTATGGTATTCATGACAGGTCCTAAGATTAAGGAAGGCTGGGGGAAGAAAGGATTCATGCAGGAGTTGGGTCTTGACTGAGATATGGAGGAAGCAAGGGAGGCTAAAGGCCTCCTCTGCAAGAGGAGGTAGAGAATTCTACAAAAAAATGAGGTTGTTTGCTAAGAACTCCCTCTTCTCCCCTCTTCCTCATCTCATATCTTTCCCTTACTTTCTCTCCTTTACTTCTTCCTTTATCTTCTCTCATAGGAAGATGTGGCCTTTGCCCTTGACAAGGTAAACCCTTTTACTTGGGCAAGTGCTCTTATGCCATCTCATCTTCTCTGACATATTGCCACTTCTATCATCCCCACTCTCTCACTCATCTTCAATCTCTCCCTGTCTACTCCCTATTACCTACAAACATGTGCATGACACACTGACCCTGAGAGGTAGGTGCTATTATTATCCCCATTTTACAGATGAAGAAACGGAGTCAAATAGAGGATAAGTGACTTGCCTGGGGTCACACAGCTAGTAAGCATTTGAGGCTGGATTTGAATTCAAGTCTTCCTGATTTTTTTCTGTAAAATGTGGAGTAAAGTTCTCAGCAGAGAATAGTAGAAAGAGGAGCCACAGAATTTGGGGGGAGGGAGGAAGTGAAAAGATTTGGAAAAGCTACTGTGGAAAATGGGATAGAGAACAATTAAGGACTGTATAAAAGGATGTCTTGCCTTAGTGAAGGCCCACTTGAGATTATGTAACATAAATTTGTAGTGGATCCAATCTGCATGGTTTTGGGCTTTTCTCTAGCTTCATTTATCAGCATGTGTGAGTAGGAGTGAAGGAATTGGATAGTGAGAGTTCCTCAAGGCTAAGGCTTGGCAGAAAAAAGATTTTTGATAGGATAAAGGGGCAAGAGACTCAAGAGGAGAGTAAGAGGTTTAAGACAAGGAAGAGAGGAGAATGTAGCCAGCAAAGAGGTATGACCTGGGAAAGAACTAAGGGATGGAGGAATTGGTCATTATGGAGAAGACAAAGAACAGAGTTTGGAGTTACAAGGCAAAAGGAGGGGTAGAATGACAACAAATAAGGGAATCTGAGGGTTCATGAACTTGGAAGTAGAATACTTGTGAGTAATAGCAAGAAAAAGAATGTATAGCTCTCAGTGTGTAACTAAGGCTGGGTAAAGAAATAGATCATGGGGAAAAGATAAATTGAAGAATTGTGAGGTTAGAGTATTTGAGCCACTTAACCTTTCTGGGACTCAGTTTCCTCATCTGTAAAGTGAGGGACTTGACCAAAATGGCCTTTGAGATCCCTCTCAGCTCTAATCACATGATAACAATGGCAGCTTATATTGATGCAGGCTTTACAGTTGACAAAATGCCTTCCTTGAAACAACCCCATAAGGTAGTAGACTCTGAAGGTATTGAAACTTTGCCTCAAAGTGCCCTGTGTTTTTCTAATGTGGGTGTTTGATCCCTCTGCCTATGCAGATCACAATTCCTCAGTAGTCACCCAATGCAATATATGTCTCCCTGTGGTTCTTTTCATACTTGGGGGGAAGGAGATACCAATGTTAGCACTCAGGCTAGCCATCTGTTCTTCCTCATCTTTGCCACATGACCAGCCCACTTCCCTTTCTGGTTATACATGTCCTAGATTATATAGTTTATGCCACTTCTCTTGAGAAAATCATAGCTGATGACAAGCTGCAGCCTTCTTATGTCTATCATGTAGCCTTCTGTTGCTGTGGGTTAGTGTACATTTGGTTCTTTTAATACTGTAGTGGTCTAGCATTTGATTTTTATTTGTTTTGATTATGAGCTATTCTCTAAGACTACAAAAGAAGAGATAATAAAGGCATAGATTTAAAATGGTACTCCCCTCCCCACCACAATCCTCCTCCCCAAGAAGGCAGGGAGATGGCTCTTCTGTAAATGTTTAATATTGAATTGCTGGGAGAATACTGGCATTAACAAGATAGATTTATATAAGCAGCAAGCATTTTGGGGTCATTGACAGAATTATATAATTTCCCAAATTATGAGCTCCACCTGATCTATTCTTACTCATTTCTGGGGCCCAGCTTACTGTGATAGGATCATAGCTTTGGAGTGGGAAGTTACTTCAGAGGCCATCCAGTCTAATCTCATTTTGTAGATGAGAAAACTGAGCCACAGGGAAGTTAAGTGACTTCCCACCCAGACACACATTTAGTAAATATGAGAGGTGGATTTGAACCCAGGTCCTCTGACTTCAGGATCAATGTTCTTTCTTCTGTACCACCCTGCCTCCCACCTGCAGAGCCTGTGTATGATATAAAGGGCTTATGACTATATTCCATCTTATACTTAGGCAGAGCTTTCCTTATAACAACTCCAAGTGGTAGGTAGTTAAAATTTTGTTATTCTCATTTTAGTAATGAGGACACTGATGCCCAGAGGTTAAATGACCTAACTATGGTAGTTACATACCGTAGCTAATAAATGAAAGAGTAGGGATCCATACTCCAATTTTGATGCTCTGTCCTCTGATGCTACACACCTCTCCCCTCACCTTCTCCCTCCCCAGTATAACTCAACAGGTAGTCCATCCAACTATGCATTATACTCTGGTGGCTTTCATCTTTCTTTAAAAAAATTATTTGTTTACTTTTAGTTTACAACATTCAGTTTCACAATCCCTCGAGTTTCAAATTTTCTCCCCCTCCCTCTCCTCCTCCCGCCCCCCCATGGTGGTATGCAATCAAATATAGGATCTACAAATGCCTTCACATTAAATATTAGTCAGGTTGTCAAGAAGGATTATAACCGATGGAATGATCAGTGGGAAAGAGGAAACAAAACAAAATAAGAAAAAGAAAGGGAGAAAGTAGTTTGCTTCAGTCTGCATTCAGACTCCACATCTATTTCTCTGGACGTAGATATCTCTTTCCATCATAAGTCTTTTAGAGTTGTCATATAACCTTACATTGCTGAGAGGAGCCCAGTCTATCACAGTTAGTCATCACACATACATTGTGCCTGAAATTGTGTACAGATTTCTCCTGGTTCTGCTCTTCTCATTCAATATCAGTTTATATAAGTCTCTCCAGTTTATTATTTCATCTCTTTTTTAAGCATGAGGAAGCCTTGGGGGAGGCTTTGTAGTATTTCAGGGCTCAGTGTTATAGTGCAATGTCATCTGAATAGCAATGTTTGAAAATCAGCATTAAGGATGCCTCTTTTATTAGGTTCTCTGCAGTCCATCTTCCATGACATTGGCGAATACCTTAGATAACTAACTACAGTTCTTGACACATAATAGGTCTTTAGTAAATGCTTGTTTACTTGACTAGAATAAACCTCTCTGTTTTATACCTATCTTAAGACCCATACTTAGTAAATTATTTAAGTTGTCTCCACATCTATCCTAGAACCTTATATAATTTTAATTTATTTCTAGCAGTAGTGGGGTGGGAGTGACTTTATGTTGTACAGGTGTGGGAGACTATTCACTTCTTGCCCCATCCTGTTATGGTTTGGGCTCCTTCCCAGATACTCTGTCAGCTCCTCCCTTCTGGAGAAGTGGTTTTCTTTTCAAATGGAGGAAAACAAGAGGAAAGGAAATGGCTAAGGCCCCACCTCCCAATGCCTGCCAGCTCATCACAGTTTTCTTCAATCAAACTTTTAGCTCCTTTAGAGCTAAAGATCCAGGCTTAAGTTTTTCTCTTTGCTCTTTTGTTCTGAGAAATTGTAAATGTTATCATTCCTCGTTACACAGCTTAAGCCCTTAGCTAGAGGAAATTTTCCCTGGCAAAATTCTGAAGTTGTAAATTTGTCCTCCAGTTTAGAGATGAGAAATATCACAGTGAAGCCCCCAAAGCATACAAAACAAAATTTAGTGGCTAGCTCTGTTTGTCATTATTTAAAAGACAGTGAACAGAAAGGTAAACAAACTCTTTTTTTTTTGGAGGGGGGAAGGCAGGGCAATTAGAGTTAAGTGACTTGACCAAGGTCACACAGCTAGTATCAAGTGACTGAGGCTGGATTTGAACTCAGTTCCTCCTGATTCTGGGGCCGGTACCCTATTCACTGCCACACCTAGCTAGCTGCCCCAGTAAACAAACTCTTAAGAAAGTATTGTACATGTTTGGTTGTGGTTTGTCTTTCATTCTCCAGGAGGACCATGATAATCAAGGAAATGATGCCATGACTTGCAAATGAATTGGATTTGAGTGAGGGAGGGCTGTGCAAAGTCATCAGCCTCACTTTCTCCTCCAGAGTCATCTTGGGTCCAGTGGCCAGATATCGATCAGGATGACTGGAGATGGCCCAGGATGCAGTGGGAGACCTTGGCCTGTTTAAGGTCTTTTTGATTCTCATTTTGAGTGAAGCAAAGTCTATTCAGTGAATAGGCCTCTTTAAGAAGTAAGTCAAGGGATGGCCTCTTTAATTAAAGAAAAAAATTCAGACTGGGAGGGGAAGACCCTCAAGGTTATGGGCCAAAAGAGAAACAGTTATTATTTACATTCATTCTGAGCCAGATGGGCCTAAAATATGACTATTAAGCGGTGCTTGGTCAGGGCAGGGACCTATTGTCCAATCAATGAGATCCAGAATGAATTGGGTTTAAGGCATGGTCTTTGAGAAAGAGAAAGTTTCTGGGAATAGTCATCTGATCTGTTAGGTGTCAGAGCAAGCGAAAGGGGAGAAGGAGAGTTGAAGAAATCACCAACTAGGCTTGGGTATTGTGGGTTAGAGTAGGGTAGAGCTGAAGTTCAGCAACAGTCTCCAAGTCAATACATTTCCTGATTGATTCACCTACCTAGTTTCATTCCTGGAGTCTGGAGATGAGGATCCCATGGCTGATGTTGCCTCCTTCACAGCTTCCTCTCTTCTGAGTCCCAGTGATAGGAATTGTAATAAAGCTGCCCCCAGCCCTAATATTCTATCTTCCTTATGGACCCCACTGAACAGCAGGCATGTCCTGATTTAACCACACAATCTGCCTTTAACCACACCACAGGCCCCCAGACTCAATACAGCCACTGTCCATAGCTAGCCACTGCCTCCAGATCCAATTCACATATTTGAAGAGGTGTGTTCTTGTATTCAACCACAATTATGTCATCCATTTAGCCCAAGACAGGCCCATAATACCTAACTATCCATATTGACCAGGCAGGATCACAATAACTAGCCAACAGGAGGGGAGCACAAGCAGGATGTTTGACCACTGGGGCCAAGAAGGGACCCCTCCCCATCACCTAATCCCTTAACAAATCCCTCCTGCCTTTTAAATATTCATAATTTCTGTTGTGTAATCAGCATCATTACACTATAAATTTGTGTTACTAAATTGCTGGTTTCTCTTGGAACTTAGCCTGCTTCTGAGGGGCATCAGTCCTCAATAAATGCCTGTACTTGGATTAGAGATGGTCTGAGTCTGAATTCTTTGAGATGGTGCCACTGTGACACACCATGGAACCACAACACCAGTGTGACTCAGTCATAGCTGCTGCCCCTCCATGCTCTGCCTTGTTACAGCACACTCACTCAGTGTACCTTTCCCTTATTGCTTGAACTTTCTCCATCATCCCTTAGGTTGGGAGGGCATGGCTTGTCAGTCAAAGTCTGGCCTCTGAGAACCACAGGGTCAAGACAGTTTCCTACAGGGTCAGTGATAGTTCTGTCCTGACCAGCAAGGTATCCATTTCCAATATCCAACATTCCAATATCAATCTCCTTGGTAATACTGACCCATGGTACTCATTCATGGGAGACACCTAGTCCAACAAGAGTTTTGGTGGCTGTTCTTGGCTTCCATTGTTGGGGAAAAAAGTACTTCACAGAAGAATTAGATGAGCAAGTAAATGTTGGAAACAATAGGCCAACATTTTTATTTGGTATGTTTTAGGGAGAAGCTACAGAGTAACGGTTTGGTATGATTATATATGTGTGTATATATATAAATATAAATATATAGTATAAAAAGCAACCTTGGAGTCTGGTGGAACTGGATTCAAATCCTATCTGTGACACACATCTACTGTGTAAACCTGGAAGAATCACTCAAACTCACAGTAACCCCTAAACAGCTTTTTAGGATTTTAAGTAGATCTTGATCTTCACTGGTAAAGGGAATTCTCCATACAAATGAAATCACAGATTTAGTTAAAAAACAAAGCAAAATAAAACTAAGTTCCAAGTGGCTTAACTGGAAACACCTAAGAGGCACAGAGGAGAGGAAACAAGGATAGTAAGAGAAGGGAACTAGATTAGCACCCTACTTAATACCCTGGGGCCAAGGCTGATACCTCCACATTGGGAAGGGAAGAACAGGGAAAGGACACAATCAGTAATGTCATGAGAGAGCCTTAAGATAGTCTTATGAGAAACTGCTCCCAATGGGGGAGACAAGAAGCAAGCAAATGTGTACAAATAAGCTATATACTGAATAAGTAGGAAATAATTAATGGATGGGAGACATTAGAATTAAGAGGAAATGGAAAAGGCTTCCTGTGGAAGATGGGCTTTTAACTGGGATTTGGAAAAAACCAAGAAGCCAGGAGGCAGAGATGAGGGGTGAGAGCATTCCAGCCACGGGGGACAGCCGGAGAAAATGTCCCATATGGACAAAAATATTCATGGCTGTTCTTTTCATAGTAATCTCAAACTGGAAGTTAAGCAGGTGTCCACCTATTGAGCAACGGTTAACTATTATGGTATATGGCTGTAATGAGATATCCATAAGAAATGAGAACGTAGTTTCAGGAGAAACTGGGAAGATCTCTATGAATGGTTGCAGAATGAAGTGAGAACTAGGAGAATAATTTATACAACAACATTAGAGAGAAAAGACTCGCAATGATAAACCATGATTCCAGCAGATTGAAGATGACATATGCCACTTAGTTCTTCTCAGAGAGGTGACTCAAGATGCACAATGAGATATATACTTTTTGACTATGGCCAATATGAATTTGTTTTGCTGAACTATGAATTTTTGTTATTTTTTTCTTTGTTTTAAAAGACTTTATTTAGGGGAGAGGGAGAGATAAATGTTTGCAAAAATAAATAAAATAAAACTTAAAAAAATAAGGGGGAGGCTAGGTGGCACAGTGAATAAAACACGGGCCCTGGAGTATGGGGGACCTGAGTTCAAATCCAGCCTCAGGCACTTAACACACACGCACAATTAGCCACATGACCTTGGGCAAGTCACTTAACCCCAATTGTCCTATCTTCCCCCCTCCAAAAAGCAATAAAACCCCAAAACCCAAAAAAGAAATAAGGTTAGTCTGGCAAACCTGATCTTTATGATAATAATAGCTAGCATTTACATAGGATTTTATGGTTTGTAGAGTGTTTTTTGTTTGTTATGTCATGGATTAATAAAGTCTTGTTAACTCTTTGTGATCACCACTTCCTTTTCTAGGTATTGATAAATCATCTTTTTTAAAAAAAATGTGTTTTAGAATTTTGGTAGGAATCAAAATCAAACTTACTGGATTCTAGTTGCAGACTCCACTTTCTTCTCTTTTTAAAAAATTAGGACATTTGCTCTTTCCCAGTCCTTCAGTATCTTTTTCAGTCTCTCCAATCTTTCAAAATTACTGTTAGTAGCTCAGTTACAACCGCTACTTCTTTCACTATCCTGAGGATATATCTGGGCCTAGTGGCTTGAACCTCATTAAAAGCAATTGAGTGTTCTCTTACTATCTCCTTACTTATCTCAGGTATCAAATCTCTATTAGCCATTTTCACTCTCTCCTTTCTTTTTTTTTCACTCTCTCCTTTCTAATACAAAGATGATTCTCCTTAGCAGACAGAAGAAAAATGAAGAGTTAAGCAACCCTGCTTTTGGTTGAGATGAATATCCTTTCACCCTCCTATCCCTTTTTTCACTGTCATCCTTTTCTATGCCTCAGCCTTACTCCTTAATAATCTATATCCTCCATTATTTTCACATTCTATTATGCCTTCTAGAAACCCCTGCTCTGGTAACAAACACCCCTTCATTCTAAAACTCTTCTTCCCCCTACGATTCTGATTTTCTGCCATTCACAGAAATTCGATTCTCTGAAGAAATGATCACATTCTTGGTCACCCAGCCAACCATATCCCAGGTTACTTTTTTCATTCCTCCATCCCCAACACACTGAGAGTCAGGAACAGCCTACTCCCTGCTCCTCATTGCCACTCCCATATACATTTCTTCAGCCATCCCTCTATAGCCTTTCCTCCTTTGAGATTCACTTCATGTATATACAGATCATTCCATCTAGATCTCAGTTACCATCATTACCATCCTCCAGGTCACTCTCCTTCCTTTCTCAAGAAGCTGAATATACAAAAATATTCATGGCAGCTCTCTTTATAGCAGTCCCAAACTGGAAATTAAGCAGGGGCCTACCTGTTGACTTTAGTCAAAAAATTCAGCACTATATCTACGTCAACCCTTAAATTCTTTGTCCTCTTATCCTACCACCATTCATTTCTCGTCAGACTCCAATCTTGGGTCACCCCCATTATATTCCTTCTCCACTCTTTTTTCTATTTCCACTAAATGCCTCTGGAGGAAGCCGTGTGACCGTGTCCACAAGAGATTTATGTTAGTGATTGTCAACTGGGTTCTTACTTTTTTCCAACAATACTTTTATTCTTCCATAATTGGTTCTCTATCACCCTTCCTTCAGCAGCAATTCCAAATCTTCTCTTCTCTCTTCATGCCCCCAATTCCTCCTTTACTCACCTATATTTCAACAGATGAGAATAATAGCTAACATTTATATAACATTTTAAAGTTTGCATATGCTATCTCCTTTGATCTTTACAAAAAGTCCTATCTACATCTGTGATGTGTATGTTATTACTTATCTTACAGAGGAGAAAACTGAGGTCAAAACAGGTTAAGCATCAAATGTGAGATCTTGATTTCAAGGTAAGCACTCAGTCTACTGCTATACCACCTAGTTTGCTAGATGGCCTACCTATTTTAACTAAGAAAAATCAAGTCAATATATCATGAACTCTCCTATTCTATACCTTAAAACACCTATATAATTTTACTTATTTTCTCCTTCATTTTAATTCCTCCTGAAAGTTAGACCTCTTCATCATGGCCATTCCTCCTTATGTTCTTGACCACTACCCCTTCCTCTATTTTCCTAGAGCTTTCCCCAGTGATCACTACCTCCCTCTTCTGTACTTTCCAACTCTCCCAGGGCACCAGCATCCTTAAAAAAATCCAACCAAACAAAAAACCCAAAATCTTTCTCTTAACCCAGACATTACCTCAGTACTGCCATTCTACACTTCTCTTTTAATGCTAATCTCTTAAAAAGAAACCATAACGAGAATGTGGAGAGATTCAAATGCTAGCCTGAAGAATTTGTATTTTATCTGAAGGCATTCAGGAGCCTCTGAAAGCCTTTGAGTAGGGGAATCCGACTTGTGCCTCTTTCTCACCACTTTCTGAACTCATTACATTCAGGTTCTGACATTGCTTTTTATTTAAATTCTCTCTCCAAAATCTTACTTGCTAAATCCAAAAGCCTTTTCTCAGTCTTCATTCTTCTTTCTGTACATCTAATACATCCTATTTCAAATTTGCTATGACCAAACAAGGACTCTTTCACCCTTAAACCTGATCCTCTTCCACATTTCCTTCTCTGTTGAGATTTCCATAAATCATTCTCAACTTTTTCCTCTGCTGCATCCCCCATTTAATAAGTCATCATTTTTTAGTTAATTTTCTCTCTGTGACATGAAACAATATAGTGTAGTTCAGAGACTTCTACATATGAAGTCAAGAAAACTTCATTTTGAATTTTGCCTCCAATAATCACTAGCTGTGCAGCCTCTGGAAAGCCACTTCAGATCTAAGCCTCATTTGTAAAATGTGGAAAATTATATCTGAAGTACCCACATCAAAGGACTGTTGTGAGGCTAAAATGAAATAATATATGTAAGATGATTTGCAAATTTTAAATTATTATATAAATACTAGTTAATGTTATGGAAATATCCATCACATCTGTTGCCTTCTCTGCACTCACATAGCTACCATCCTAGCTAAGTCTTTCATTGTCTCTTGTATTGTAATTTTCTTCTAAATGGCTTCTAGTTCTTTCCCTTCTCCATCCTTCACATCCTAGAGCAATCTTCCTAAGGCCTGGGTCTGATTATATGCCTTCCCTGCTCCAAAGTTTTCAAGGGCTCCTTTTTGCCTCTAGAGAAAATAGAAATGATTAATTCCAGTATTTAAAGCTTTTCACAATCTGGCTCTGACTTACCTTCTCAGCCACATTTCCCATTATCTACCTTTACACAGTTTACCATATCATATATGGTGCTTTCTCCTGCCTCCTTGTATTTCTTCATATCTAAAATGCACTCACTTCTTTGTCTGCCTCTCAGAATCCTAATCTTCCTCTAAGACCTAGCTTAGGTACTACCTCCTCCTTGAGACCCTCCTTGATCCCCTTAGCTGTTGGTGTTATCTCTCTTCTCAAATTGTTGTTTGTTACTGTTCCATTCTTCTGACTCTCCATGAACCCATTTTGGGATTTTTTTGGCAAAGAAACTAGTGTGGTTTGCCATTTTCTTCTCCAGCTCATTTTACAGATGAGAAACTATGGTCAACAGGGTTAAGTGACTTGCCTGGGGTCTGAGGTTAGATTTGACTCATGAAGATGAGTCTTCTGATTTCAAGCCCAGTGTTGTCTCATTTGCACAATCTAGGTGCCACAAATTTGCTTTTCAAATTACCGTGTATTTATTAGTGTGTGTTCCTCCTTGAGGGCAGGGAAGGTTTCATTATCATCTTTATATTCCTTGTGCTGTCAATACTATAGATTCTTAATAAATATATGTTGAATTAAATTATCTTTGTGATGATCTCTTTGTTTACGAACATCATAAGAATCAGAGTGGAATAGTGAGCAGACTGCCATATTTGGAATCAAAGGATCAGAGTTCTTTAGATCAGGTGCTATCGACCTATTTGAAAATTTTAACCCAAACTGGTTAAAAATGTCAATTAAATGAAAATTTTAGCAGAACAATTTATGTGTGAGAGTCTCTGTGGATGTGAGAAAACCAAGGCAACTGAATTTCTTATTTTTCAACCACATACAGCTTACATAGGCCTCTAAGGAAAAAATTTAGCAGAGGGGACAAAAGAGAGGATAATCTATGTTGGAGGGGCTGTAGAAAGACAGGAACACCAATTCATCATTGGTGGACCTATGAATTGGTACAATTCTGGAAAGCAGTTTGGAATTATGCAATAAGGTAACTAAAATATCCATACCTTCTGAGCCAGTTAATGCACTGCTAGGTATATAGTCCAAGGAGGTCATTGACAAAAAGAAAGTCCTTCTATACACCAAAATCTTAATAGCAAGATTTTTTTGTGGTATCACAAAACTGGAAGCAAAGTGGACGCTCATTGCCTAGACAAGATTGTGATACATGAATGTAACAAGATATCACTATGCTACATGTCGAATATAGAGACATGAAAAGATTTACATAAAATGATACAAAATAAACAAGGCAGAGCAAGAAAAACAATACACAGCATGACTACAGTGATGTAAGTGGAAAGAACAATCATAAAACAGTTGAAACTATAAAGAATAAGGTTGGCCCCAAAGGACAGATGTGGGAAGAGATGTCCTCTTGCTTCTTTACAAAGTATTGGAGTTCTGTGGAAGTAGAACATTGAATCTGATGTCAGGTGTACTGGTGGTTTTGCTGATTTTTTTTCTTTCCTTTCTTAAAAAATTGTTATAAAGGATTGCTCTTTGAGAGGAAGAGGGTGAAAAGGGGGGACATAGGAAAATATAGTCCATATAAAAGCAAAAGATATTAATAAAAATAAAAGTATAGAAGGGTAAATTTTTTAAGAATAAAGTATTCTGAATTGTGGATTCATTTTAGGAGTTGTGCTTGGCTGAGACTAGCAAGATTGTCAGGTTAATTAAGCACACTGATGTCAGGACATTTAAAGCTAAGGTTTCTACAGGAGCCAACTTTAATCATCTACATTACACTTCTATTTTAAGACCCAGGCCAAGAGCAATGGAAGAATACTACATATAGACATCCAGATCAGGTTCTGCGTTTAATTAGTTACAACTCTACAGTATATTTAGTTCATTTCTTAGCACATTGCTTGTGTTATCATCTTAGTCTTCTTGTAAAAATGTTGTTGGAAATGAGTCATTATGCTCACTCTGATAAACTTTCAAAAATATCCCAGCTCTTCAAGTTACTCAAAAGACTGACGTCACACAGGTACATACAGGAAATGTGGCACAGCATAACCAACTGTCAAGGAACCAGCTCCTTGGGAATTCTAATTTAGCCTGTCTCAGGAATGAATTGGCCACGATACAATAGCAATTATTTTCTATGAAATTTGTGTCTGTCATTATTAGGTCATTCCTTTCATCTAAGTAGAGTCATTCTATATGACAACAACTAGAAATAGTGTAAAGTGGTTAAAAGAGGAAAACTGAAATACTATTCTACTATTATCCATTCTATAAACACAAGATAGCCAAATGATAATAATCCCTTGTACTATCATGAAAATATTTGTCACTAAATGAATGTAGTGTTTACAATGTATGGAAACACACACATACATGTGTATGTATAGATATATATGTATGTATATGTATATATGTGTGTATAATCTGTTGTTGTTCAGTCATGTCTGACTCTTTATGACCTCATATGTGGTTTTTCTTGGCAAAGATACTGGAATGGTTTGCCATTTCCTTCTCTAGTGAATTGAAGCAAAAAGAGGTTAAATGCCTTACCCAGTGTCATAGAGTAAGTGAGTGTCTGATGCCAGATTTGAACTCAGGTCTTTCTGACTCTAGGTCCAGCACTCTATCCACTAAGCCATCTAGATGTCTCTTATATGTATGTGTATGTAAAATATATACATATGTCTATATATTTACACATATAGGTATATGTGTGTATATATACCTATACTTATTGTGTGCATATATATTAATATACTTGTATACAAGTATATAGGTATATACACACATAAATGGCATACCACCAATAGTGTCCTGACTAATATCTATTGTGTAAATTATATATATATATAATATATATGATACACATGTATGCTTGTTTTCACATATACATAAAAGTATATACCACTTAATGTCATTAAGTGATTATGCTACATGACTTTAGGTGAAATAATGTTATGGGGGAATTTAATTTTATAGCAATAATATTATAAAAGAAAGATATATAAAAGGGGTTTCCTGTCTCCTTTCTCCTACCTCCCCACCCATCCTTTATATTGATGCTGGATTTGCTTTCTTTACTTATAATACACTTATCATAGAACATTGATATCAATAACTATCATATTAATCTTTGTCTTTCTTCCTACTATTAGATTAGAAATATAGGACCAGAAAGGATATCAGAAGTCATCTAGTCCAATCCATTCACTTTACATATGAAGAAATTGAGTCCTAGATAGGATAATTAATTTTCCCAAGAACTAAATTGCTAATGCCCTAGGCACCCAACTCAGTGCTCTATATACAATAAGTTCATTGTTTGACCCTCCTTACCCCCTCCTTGAAAATGGATTCTTCCTTAACTCCATGACCCTACATTTCTTGTACCATATGACTGTAGTCTCTACATTTCTTTCTTCTGTCTCTTTTGATGATCCTTCCTCCCCTTTCCATACCCCTAATTGTAAACATTTCCCTAGGCTCCATCTTCAGCTGTCTCCTCTTAATACTTGTGCACTCACACTATCTGAATGCTTATCAGTCAGGTGGTATAAGGATAGAGTACTGGGCCTGAGTTCAAATTTTACCTCAGACTCTCACTAGCTTGTGTATCTCTGGGCAAGTCACTTAACTTCTGTCTGCCCCAGTTTCCTCAGCTGCAAAAAAAGGAATAAAAATAATAGCACATAACTTCCTGAGTTGTTCTAAGGATAAAATTAGATAATATTTGTAAAGCACCTGGCACATAGTAGGCACTTAGTAAATGCTTCTTCCTTCCTTCAGCAAGTATTTCTTAAGTGCTTACCATGTGGCAGGCACTCTGGAAAATGATGGTACAAAGAAAGGCAAAAAAAAAAACTGTCCTTGCTTTAAAGGAACTTATACTCTGTTGGTTAGAAAACATGTGAACAACTATGTAGATATAAAATACATACATAACATACATATATACATCTATATTTGCAATATAAATGAAAGGTAATCTCAAAGGGAATCACTAGCAATGGAGGACACCAACAAAGACCTTTTTCAGAAGATGGCATTTGAACTGAATCTTAAAGAAGCCAGGGAAGCTGGTAGAGGTGAGGAGGCAAAACATTCCAGGAATGGAGGAACAACCATTGAAAATACATGGAGTTTGAAACTGGAGTGTCACATTCAAGGGATGAAGAGGAAAGGGAAGAGAAAAAGCATTTATAAGTCAACTACTACCAGGCACTTCTTACAAAAATTATCCTATTTGGTCATCACAACACTGGAAGGTAGAAGCTATGGTTATTTCCATTTTACAGTTGAAGAAACTGAGGCAGGAAGTGGTTAAATGACTTTCCCAGGGTCACATAGCTAGTAAGTGTGTGAGGCCATATTTGAACTCAGGTCTTCCTGACTTCCAGACCCAGGGCTCTATCCATTGTGTCATCTGCTCTGGAGGAAGAGTAAGAAGGGCAAGATTGTTTTATTGTAGAGTAGATAGAGGGGAGTTACGTCAGAAGAATGGATAAGTATGAAAAAGCTAGCTTGTGAAGGGCTTTAAAAGCTAAACAAAAGATTTTATATATTTTTTAAAATTTTAATTTATTTATTTAATTTTAGCTTACGGCATTCAGTTCCACAATACCTTGAGTTCCAAATTTTCATCCCTTCCCTCTCTCCCCTGGTCTCCCTCTCCCCCCCCCCCCCATGGCGGCATGCAGTCAGATATAGGTTCTACAGATACCTTTACATTAAACATTAGTCAAGTTGTAAAGATGCACTTTAATCAATGGAGTAAACAATGAAAAAGAAGGAACAAAACAAAACTAAACACAAAAGAGAGAGAGCAAGTAGTTTGCTTCTATCTGCATTCAGACTCTGTAGTTCTTTCTCTGGATATGGATAGCACTTTCCATCATGAGTCTTTTTGGAGATTTTATATTTTATCTGGAAGAAATAGGGAGCTAATAGAATCTATTGAGCAGGAGAATGACATGGTCAGACCTGAAGTTGAGGAAAATCATTTTAGCAGCTAGGTAAAGAATGGAGTGAGGAAAACGTCTACTTCTTCGTGTGAGATATGGGTGAAGGAGAGGATAGTGGAGGAATATATTAAAGTCTACTGCCTTTAACCACAACTTCTTTGACAATGAATATACAATCTATATCCCAAACCCAGTCATGGTTGTTGTGTAGTCATTTCAGTCATTTCCAACTCTTTGTGACCCCATTTGGGGTTTTCTTGGCAAAGATGCTGGAGTGGTTTGACATTTCCTTATCTAGCTCATTTTACAAATGAGGAAACTGAGGTAGACAGGGTTTAAATGACTTGCCCAGGGTCACACAATTAGTTAGTATCCGAGGTTGGATTGGAATTCAGGAAACTGAGTCTTCCTGACTTTAGTCCCAGGACTCTATCCATTGTCTCAAATCTAGCTGCCCCAAATCCCAATCTGTGTTCTAATTCCATACTTCCAATTATCTCAAATATGTCTCTAGCTGAATATTCCACTAACTCCTCAAAATCAATATGGCTCTAAGAACACTGGGATGGAATGCAAAGGACATGAGTTCATATCATAACTCTGCTATTCTCTACCTCTCTGGGTCTCAGTTTCCCCATTTTAAAAATGGGGAGGTTGGATTAGATGACCTCTGAGGTACCTTCCAATTGTAAATCAATGATCAGAAGTTCCTATGACCTCATTATATTTTCTCCAAAACTAGTTATTTCCCCTTTTAGCTTTCCTGTCTTTATCAATAATATCACATTTTCCTCAGGTTTTCAGGTTAGAAACTTTAGGGTTATCTTTCAAAATTGTCCTTTTCTCTCCCACATCTTTACAAAGTCATCTCCAGGTTGATCCTTCTTAAAAAAATGTCTTGCAATGTCTCCCTGTTACACATAGCTAATTTCTATAGCTTGTTTCTTTGCCTCTCCATACTGGAATGGCCACTCTCTCTTTTCTTCCTATTCAAGAGTTACCCATCCTTTAAGTCTCAGTTTAAATCCAATTTTCTCCTTTCCCCACCTGTCCCCTTTTTCTCTGAATTCTGTCCTTCATCACTCAGTGGTTAATTATATACCATTACTTTATATTAAACTTCCTATCTGCCTAAATAAATTCTAAACTTTTTTCTGTTATGATTTTCTTATGTTTATGACCCACTGTGCTAGCCACATAAGAGGTTCTCCATAATTATTTATTTGAATAATCCACAGGGTTATAGAATATTAGAGGTGAGAAGCTTCATTGAATTCTACCCTCTCCTCTTTTAAGTGTAGAAACAGTAACTTTTAGAGGCTTACTAAGTTATAGAGTCATTAGTTTATAGGTTTATGATTGAGAAAGACCTTAGAAATTGGAGTCCAACACTCTCATTTTGTAGATGAGGAAACTAAGGCCCATAGAATGAAGTCATTTACCACATTTACTCAGGAAATGGAATTTGAACCCAGGACATCTTACTCCAAGTCTTAATGCCTTTTCCACTATAACATACTGTCTCCCTCAAATTGAATAAGGCCATATAGGTAGCTAGTGGCAGATCTAAGGCTAGATTCTAGGTACATTGATTCTAAATCCAGAGTTCTCTCTCATATACTGTGATACAATTTATAAAAAATTCTTTATCATAACTTTCTTGAAAAGCAACATAGAGTACCTAACTTGTTTTGCTATATAAGCTTTATTAGGTTTGTTGTTGTTAAGTCATTTCAATTGTGTCTGACTCATCATAACTGCGCTTGGGGTTTTCTTGGCAAAGATATTACAGTGGCTTGCCATTTCCTTCTCCATCTCATTACAGATGAGGAAACTGAGGAACATAGGGTTATGTGACTTGCTAGTAAGTGTCTGAGGCCACATTTGAACTCAGGTCTTCCAGACTCCAGGCGTGGTTCTCTATCCACTACACCACCTAGAGGTCTATTAGGTTAGGCCTTCATCTCCATTAATATGTTTCTACAAATTCTTGAAAGAAGGAAAAATACTCAAGATCCTCTGAATTTCCATCATTTTATTAAGCATTTAACATTTGGGAAAGGCTCTAATAGATTAGTCTTTTGTTGAGACCAGAGAATCTGACAAAAAGTACCATCTAAGAAATAATAGGGGGAAAAAAACCTCAAGTTAAGTCAATTGATGACTAACAGTAGAGCCAAGAGTTTGAAAGGCATTGTGTTTCCACATGAGTAATATGGTCTAAAACAATGGTGGAGGAGTTGGGGTGGAGGAGGAAAGGAGGAGAACTGATTGTGATTACCCAGTTAGCCTGTCATTGCAGAACTGCAGGCCAAGAAACATAGCATGTAGAGGGGGCAGAGGAGGAAGATGACTAAATTAACAGCTCTCTGCCTTGATGATTAGCCACCTACTGTTGTTACCTTAGGTCAGGGAAGTGTTGATTTGACAGAAGACTGCCTGGTGTGCTTGGTGAATATGCTGGTATTCCATTTCTGGTTTAAATCTAAAAAGAAAAATAAAAGGTTTAGCTTGACTTTCAGTTTACTAAAAAAAAAAGCATAGTTTTACTACTAACACTTGGCAAAATAGACCATGAAATGTAATTGTCACTTTTTTTCCCCAGGGGACAGCCTAATCATGGTCAAGAAGAGTATATAATGTATGTCAAAAGAGTGATCTACAGCCAAAGCTAGTTGTGGAATAACAAAGATGATTTTAATTAGATCCCTATTTTGCCCCAGTCAGTATTAATCAGTTCAGTATGATTTCAAAAGGGTAATGATTGTTAGCAATTTTTAGTGATATACTCAACTAGTAATATACGTTTAGTCAACTAATATTAATATAAGAAAACATGTATTAATGCATATTTCACACATATCATATAGGGATAATTAGAAAAGATAGATTTTTTTTCTTATAGTAGGCCTCAAACTTAAAAACCTATGAATTCACTGTTAATCACTTATTTACCAGGTATGAAGTTCACTTGTCTAACCACAAGAATGCTGATGACCAAACCTAGCTTGAATGGGATACCTTGATGTGATATGGAAAGCCCCTTATCTTATTTTTGTACCTCCAGATCACCCTCTCTTACCTAACATGAGCAGGGAACCATCTTATGACCACTTAGCAGAGTTGACCCTTACCTTGCCCATCCTGTGTCCATGCATGCTGATACATCATTTTTGTCCCTGTTGGAGGGTCAAAAACAAGGTCTATCATCCAATGAGACCCTGTATTTTACTTTGCTTCTTCTGAGAGTTTGGGTATCAAGTCCTATAAAATTAAGGCCATGGGGAGCAGGGAGCATCTTAGATCATGAGGAAGATCTGAGGTCCACTTTATTAGAGAGGGCTATGAACCTTTTAATAAAGGTCTATTGTCTTGAAGCTCTACCTTAGTGGATTTTTCCTGTAGATTGGACACCACAGGAAGAACTTTTGGGTTCACTTTATTAGGTTTGGGAGTAGTGGGAAGGTAGAAGAGGGTGTTCTATTTTGTTGTTAATAATTCCATAGTTATCATGTAAGCAAATGCATAAATAAACTTTGCCAAGAGAATGATGCTACTGTTCAGTCTTTTTTCAGTCATGTTTGACTCTTTGTGACTTCATTTTGGGGTGGTTTGTCATATCCTCGTTCATTTCATTTTAGAGATGAGGAACTGAGGCAAACAGGGTTTAAGTGACTTGCCCAGGGTCACAGACTTAGTCAGTGTCTGTGGCTAGATTTGAACTCAAGAAGCCAAGTCTTCCTGACTTTAGGCCCAGCACTTCATCCACTGCACCACCTTGCTGCCCATAGCACCATCTAGCTGCCAACAGAATACCAATACACAAACAGGCAAATGTGACCTTGAACAAATCCTCTGTGGGCCATATCTGTTTCCACATCTGTAAAAACGAAGGGGTTGGAACAGATGACCCTAAAATCTTTCCTATTACTAAATTTATGATCCTTTAACTAATTCTATAAGTTATAAGAAGAAAGGCATTCCTCTAGTTACCACCCAGAGAGGGGCTTAAATCAATAGCAGTTTGGTGCTTTTAGGAGTCAAAAAGAAAGTCCTCAATTTCCTTACCTAAAAAATAAGGGAGCTAAGCTAGATGAGATTGAGGTGAGTGACTCTAGATTCAAATCCTACTTTTGATCATGTGTAACCTTGAGCAAATCAGAACCTCTCTGGGCTTTAGTTTCATCATCTAGAAAATGAAGGGGTTGGACAATGCCTTCTGAAGTCTCTTCAGGTCTACACCTGTGATCCTAACATGTGCATTCCTCAACACAGTGAACTCTTGTTGGGGTTACTCTTTCCACCAATCCTGATCTCAACCTGTTTGTGACTTTGTAGCTAAATCATAAAGACTTATTCCAATAAAAATTAAAAGTTCATTTAAAATAATTAGGTGACCTATTATTAAAGTGACACAAAAACACAGAGGAGTTGGCTGATTGATTTCTACTAGAGTTTCCATGTAAATAGGCCACAGATTTGAGGCCACAACACTCTTTTCCTAAGTATTGGACTACTGCTTCCTCCCCTCTCTATATAGTATGCCCTAACGGTCTTTGCTTAGCTATGAAAACAGTGGTTTGAATAGGATTGTTATAACTGTGCAAAAATGAAATGATGGTGCTGGAAATACCATCCCATTCTCCTTTTTTAGGTGTCTCAGGGTATTTATTCAGTTGATTCATTCGATTAAATTAAACTCAACAAATATTTAGGGCCTATATGTAGAGAGCATTGTGTCAGGCAATGGGGGAAGGTACAAACTTTAGATAAGGCACAATCCTTGATCTTAGGAGTTTTATAATTTGTTTTTTTTAATTTAACTTTATTTTTGTCACATTTTAAGTTCTGAACTGTCTTTTTCCCTCCTTCTTCACCCTACACTAGAGAAGGCCACCATTTCACACACACACAAATACATACACATAAAATCATACTATGTTGTAGCAGCAAGGACCCCAACATACCCAGGGTTACTGCTGACACAGGTTCTTAGATCTGCTCTTCTAAAGGAAAGCAACTCAAAATGGGTTAACAATCTTGCTTTAATCAATCAAACATATCATTTACCTAGTTCAGGGGAAAAAGTCAGCGCCCTGAACTTCAGAGTATACAGACAGGTTACAAGCAGAAGTTACAAGAAGACAGAGAAACATTTTAAGCAGACAGGCCTCCAACTGTCTGACCATTACATTCATACCTAGTCAGTTACCAGAGAGGGAAGCATCAACATTTGGGTTTTCAAAGTGGGGTGGGGGGAGGGGGACTCAATGGTTGCCCAGAGTCTCGTCTGGTCAAATCTCACAACGCTTCTCAAAGTGAGCCCCCAACCCTCTTGACCCACTGCCCAATCACAAAGTATCTCCTGAAAACCAAGCTTCCCCCCACAGGCTCCAGGTGCACTTAAGCCTAGCAAAGGTCCTAGGGGCAGGGAAGATCTTAAATTTACATTCCCATAATATAAATCAGTTCTTTCATCTGGAAGTGGGCAGCTATAGTGGCAACCACACTGGCATACCCAGGATGGCTGCTAGCACAGGTTCTTAGACCTGCTCTACTAGAAAAGATAGCTGTTCAAGAAGTCAACAATCTTTTTAATTATATTCATTGGTTCAGGGGAAAAGTTAGCACCCTGAACTTCAGAGAAAATCCAAACAAAAAAAATAAAGAAAATATAAGCAGAGAAATAAAGACCAGCACACAGGGCTTTCAACAGACAGATTCAACTGTCTGACCAAGGCAATGCATACACAGTAACTAGAGAGAGAAACACCAACATCTGGGTTTTTCAAAGCTGGTGGACAGCTTAATGGCTAGCCAGAGTCTCATTTGGTCAAATCACAAAAACACTCTTCCCATGAGTGAGCCCCAAAGCAAAATGCTAACCTCAGAGTATATATACCCTTTTTAGAGCCAGAGGTCATCACAACCCTCATGACTCAGTGCCTAATTAGAAATTAACAAAAGGTGTGAAAACCTTCCCACAAGTAAGCTTCTCCTAAGGAAGCTTCCCTAAATGGGCTCCACCTGAGGTCTATTAATGGTTGAGGAAGATCTTATATCCCATTAACATTACAGCAGCATCTTCCTACATGGGTCCTTTGTAGCTGATTTGAGTATTTACAATACTCAGAATAACTTAGTCATTCACAGTTATTCTTTGAAAATATTGCTGTTACTGTATATATCATTCTCTTGTTCTGCTCATTTCACTGAGCTCATCTTTTTTTATAGCACAGTAGTATTCCATTACAATCATATACTGCAACTTTTCAGCCATTTACCAATTGGTGGGCATCTTGTCAAGTTTCAGTTCATTGCCACCAAGTTTTATAGTTTAGTAAAGAGAAAATGACAGCTAGGTGGTATAGTGGATAGAGTGCTGGACTTGGAGTCAGGAAGATCTGGGTTCAGATCTGGCCTCAGATACTTGCTAACTATGTGATCCTGGGCAAGTGACTTAGCTCCTGTTGCCTCAGTTCCTTATCTGTAAAATGGGGCCACACTGGAGAAGGACATGGAAAACCACTCCAGTGACTTTGCCAAGAAAACCCCATGGATATAGTCCCTGAGGTCATATTAGAGTCCTACAAGACAGAACACCTGAACAACAAGAAAGAAAGAACAACATAATGATGATAATAACATTTATATAGCACTTTAAGGTTTGCAAAGTGCTTTATAAATATCAACAAGCTTGGGAGGTAGGTCCTACTACTATTACTCTTTTGCAGGAATCTGAAACAGACAGAGGCCAAGGGACTTGCCTAGGGTCACATAGTAACTATCTGAATTCAGATTTGAATTCAGCTATTGCTGGCCCCAGGTTCAGTGCCCTATCTCTAATAGAGAGTAATGATATGCAAAATTCTCCACATAGACTCTGTGTTTAACTGAGTAAAGAAGGGAATGAGAAGTAAAAAAAAAAAAGGATGGAGAGTATACGTGTAGCAAATCTTCAAATTGCATAAGTTACTTTAACTAGAGTTCAGTAATTTGGAGGACCATGGCATTCAGAGCTAATAGGAAACTTATGGGCAGCTAGGTGGCACAGTGAATAGAGCACTGGCCCTGGATTCAGGAGGACTTGAGTTCAAATTTGGCCTCAGACACTTGACACACTTACTAGTTGTGTGACCTTGGGCAAGTCACTTAACCCCAATTGCCCTGCCTTCCCCCCCTCCAAAAAAAATAAAGGAAACTTAAGGATCATAGATATAGAGCTAGAAGGGACCTCAGTGTCCATCTAGTCCAGCCCTCTCATTTTAAAGATGAGGAACTGAGGTCAAGAGGTTAAGTGACTTGCCCAGGGTCACATAGCTAGTAATTGTTTACCGAGTATGGTCTTTCCCTCTGGCCCCTAAAAGGACCAAATTTCTTTCTTTTTCTTTTTGGAGGGGGGAGGGCAGGGCAATTGGGGTTAAGAGACTTGCCCAAAGTCACATGTATTATGTCTGACTCCACATTTCAACTCAGGTCCTTCTGACTCCAGGGCCACGACCAAATTTCTTTAGGCCCCCTTCTGGACATTGTGGTCAGAGGAATGCCTTCCTTCTGACACCATATAAAATTATAATGATAAAATCACAAATTTCAGGCAGAAAAGGACATTTAGAAATAATTTAATCCAATCTCTTCATTTTAAAGATAAAGAAACTGAGACTGAAAGTAGTTGAACAATTTACCCAAATTCATAAAGAAATAAAATAACGAATTCAGGATTTTAATCTGAGTCTTCTGCCTCCAAATCCAGTCACTATTTCCACAGATTTTTAGAACTAGATTGGATCCTGGAGATGATCTACTTCAAATCCCTCATTTTATAAATTAAGAAACTGAGGCCCTGAGAGATTAAGCAATTTACCTATACAACTAGTTGTGGTAGAGTTAGAATCAGAATATATTTTGGATGCAATAGGCATGAAAACTAAATAAAGTGGTTTTTAGACACTATCTAGAGCAATGCATGGGTTTGCATCATGTCCTACTGGCAAGATCCAACCCATAATGTCTATGTATATATACAACATATGCTTCATTTCCATCTTTGCTTAGGTCCGGATGCTACTAGTATCTACTTGACTAATGAATGTGCTTTACAATTAAAATCTGCTTTTAGCTCTCTCTATCCCCATAGTACCATTACTACCATCTTGATCCTTTCTCTCTTTCATGTAAAGGGTGCAAAACTGTCTGATTTTCCAGGTAGCCAGGTAAATTTTTTTTCTTCCTATAAGCTTTTTTTAAAAACTTTTTTCTTTTTTGGAGGGGGAAGGCAGGGCAATTGGGATTAAGTGATTTGCCCAAGGTCACACAGCTAGTAAGTGTTAAGTGTCTGAGTCTGGATTTGAACTCAAGTCCTCCTGACTGAGGGCTGGTGCTCTATTTACTGCACCACCCAGCTGCCCCCTTTCCTATAGGTTATTAATTTGGGAAATAATGAGTTCTAGTCTCTTTTTCCTACTTTAGAAAACTTGGAGCAAGTGCTCATCTGAGCAGAGAGGAAGAATTTTCCAAGTAAGCCCCATACTCCTTCCTACCATGTCATATAGACTTCTGATTGTACTTTGTTGTTGTGGTTCAGTTGTTGAGTCATGTCCAACTATTTGTGACCCCATTTAGAGTTTTCTTGGCAAAGATACTAGAGTTGTTTGCCATTCCCTTTTCCAGTTCATTTTACAGAGGAGGAAACTGAGGCAAACAGGGTCAAGTGACTTGCCCAGGGTCACACAGCTAGTGTCTGAAGCCAGATTTAAATTCAGGTCTTCCTGACTTTATTTCCATCCCTCTTTCCACTGTGCCACCTAGCTGCCCCTTCATATGTGTGTATATACTTATATAATTAATTGCTCTCTGGTTAGCATAATTACCTTTTTGCAAGATGCTATTTGCAAAAAGAAAAAAAAGTTTATTTTATTTGTATTAGCACTTTAAAATTTGTCTCTAACATGAAATTAGATTTTTGTTTATACTCAGCTACAAGTGAGAATCGCCATCAAGCCTCACATTGCTTTCCAGGCTGTGGATCAGCAGGAAACACTATGATTTTTAAACAGAAAGATAAGAGTAACACTCTTTTATTGAGTTTCCTGAAAGATAAGGAGATAGTAGGAGAATGGAAAACTTCTTCCCACAGCCCTCACACAGTTGTTTCACTGAGAGTTTCAAAGGAACTGAATATGGCTACAGTTTTATTGACCAGGATAAGAGAATGTAAAAGAGTATTATTACATTTTAAGTGTAATAAATATAATTTATAATTTAACATAATATAATACAAATCAAGCTAGTGTAATGTATAATAAAATATATAACATGATAAATATAAAGCAAAATAAAATATAGAACAAAATTACATTTTATTTATATTTTATTATATTTTAAATTCTTACAATTTAATAATTATTTGCCCTGGATTATATCCTCAGGTATGTTCGTCTGTCTACAAAAGAGAAAAAGACATAGGCATAAGAACTGGGATGAATAGATGGATGTTTTGTTGTTGTTTTACATTTTTCTAGATGATTTAAACAAAGATAAGCTTTTTAAATCAGCAAATGACCCAAAGCTAGGAAAGATAGTGACCCTGCTAAATGACAGAATCAGGTCTTTAAAAAGATCTCCAGAGGCTAGAACATTGGCCTAACTTAACAAGATGACATTTATGTAAAAGGATTACACTTGGGTTGAAAAATCCACTCCACAAGGATGAGATGGTAGAGGCATGACCAGTCAACAGTTTTTATAAAAACGATCTGGAGAGCTTAATGAGTTCGTCATGAGTCAACAGTGAGATAGGACAGCCCAGAAAGCTAATACAATCTTTGGATGCATCAAGAGAGGCAAAAGGAATTGGCAGTTAATGCTCCTATGGTACTTTACCTGGGTCAGACCATTTCAGAAGCACTGTGGTCAGTTCTAGGAAGGATATTGAAGAGCTGGAAAGAGATTAGTTAGAGGTGGGCAATCAGGATTGAGAAGGACCTCAAGTGTATGTCTATGAGGCTCAGTTGAAGGAGCTGGGAACACTGTTAGCTTGGAGAAGAGAAGGCTTGGTGAGAAGTTTGGGGCAACATGATAGTTGTCTTCCAGTGTCTGAGGGGCTGTCATGTGGAATAGACTTTTTCTTTTGGCCCCAGAGGGCAGAAATAGAAGTGGATGGAAATTGTAGAGGGGCAGATATAAGCTTGATGTAAGGAAAAACTTTCTAACCATTTGTAGCTATTCAAATACAAAATGGGCTGTCATAAGAGGCAGTGGGTTCCTCTTCTTTGGAGGTCTTTGAGCAAAGGCAGGAAGGATGACTGCTTGTTGGGGAGGAGATCTGTGAGGGTTGGACAAGATGACCACTGAGGTGCCTGCAAATCTCATTTTGCAATTCTGTAAATTGATTCGTTATTGTTTGTTTGTCTCTCAAAAAACAACAGAGGGGAAGAAGAGGGAGTCACACGTTAGTGAAGTATTTAAACTTAGAGATAGTAATTAACATGTATATAGTGCCTCTTGTGTGCCAGGCACTGGACTAAGCAACTTTATAATTATCTTATTTGATCCTCACAACAACCCTGGTAGGTAAATACTATTATCCTCATCTTACAGATGAGGAAACTGAGGCAGACAGCAGTTAAGTGACTTGTCTAGGGTAATACAGCTACTAAGTGTCTGAGGCTAGATATTTGAACTCAGATCTTCCTGACTCCCAGCCAGGCACTCTATCTACATAGTCACCCCAAATAAAGCTGAAAGCAAAGTGCAAAATGTTTGGAAGCAACTGTTCTCAGTTTGAATAGGCAAAAACACACCCGTGGCTGGCCCCGAAAGCATGACCACTGCCCCCATTCTTGCCTTGGCAGTCCCATGGTAGAACTCAGGCTTGGCCAAATAATCTTCATTCATGCAGCAAACATTTACTGAGCAGAGACCATCTGCATGTCACTGTACATTAATTACCGTACATTAATTACAGTCAGGATGTTGGTAATCTGCAAACACTGATTGGGCTCAGGGCTGGCAAGAACTTCCTGCCACATTTAGGGTCTGTTTATTAACTTCCCCTGACTATTTAGCAGACGTTGTTTCAACTGTTTTATTTAATGCTTCTGTCAATTTATTCCCCATGTGTCAGTGCTGTATGGCCTAGATGTTAGTTATATAACTTCAGACAGATTTTTTTTAAAGGTATTCTGTTTATTGGCACATATAAGTTCGCTGTCTTTTTAAAAATCTGGATTATTTAGGTCTGGCAAGAAGAATGAAACAAAATCTTAATTTCCCTAATACACATGAGAGATGTTGTGATACATTGGAAAAGTCCTAGATTTTAAGGCATAAGACTCCAAATGGGCCATTTACTGAACTTAGGGCAAGTTACTTCTCTTGTCCTCTGTTTCCTCATTGGTAAAATGAGGGAATTAGATGGCTTCTGTGATCCCTGCTTGATCTAAAACTTTTCAAAGGTTGTTCTTCACACCTGGAATGTTCTCCCTCCCTTCCTCTGCCTTCTGGTTTCCTTTAAGCCTAAACTCAACTTCTGTCTTTTGTAAGAAGGACATTTTTGCCTACCCTTCCCATAGCTAGCACTTCCCTTCTGAGATTGCCTTCCACCTACTCTTCCCCACCTTCCTGTTTCTCTTACTTAGTATTTCTTTCTCCTTCTTTCTCCTCTATTCTCTCTCTCTCTCTCTCTCTCTCTCTCGATAGTTAATAGAATAAGACATAGAGATATATAGATATATGTGTGTATATATCAAAATGCATATATTTATATATCTATAAAATGGGTATAATAAGGCAGGGACTATGCCTTAAACTCCTCTGTATTTATTTGTGTATATGTATATATGTATGTATATGTATGGGTGTGCATACATACATATCCATATAGACATATATCTATATGGAGAGACATATATGTATGGGAATAAAAACACATGCATGTGCACAGACACATGCATAATGTCTTAGTGTAGTTTTAAGCATTAGTAGCTTAAGACCACACTGAGATTTTGGGGATACCCTATGTATATTGTCTATATTTAGATGTTTACACATTCTCCTCCGTTAGAATGTGAGTTCCTTGGGGGCAGGGATTGTGTTTTTGCCTTCTTTGTATCCCCAGTGCTTTCACAGTGCCATACACCATAGTAGGCATTTAATAAATGCTTGAACACAGCAGATGCTTAATAAATGTTTATCGATTGATTGTTGACATATTGATTATATCTATAATTCTACTTTTTGGTTGCTCTTTTTGTCCCAAACTGGAAATGCCTGGGCAATCCAGACTTGTAAGTATGAATTAAAGACATGAAATGATAGACAAGCTTTTATAGACCTCATTAATTTCTAGAAACATCTGAGGATAGTGTTATTCATCCTTAAGACATTTCCCACAATGATCCGTTGTAGAAGAAGACTTAAATAATGAAGAGTATGAAAGGCACTGACACATTACATTATTCTGGCACTTTGGAAGAGATGATCAGAGAGCTTCTACATGAAAAATGCCACAGTCTCATTTGTCTTACATAAAGATTATTGACTGTCCTTTTAGAATTTTATTCCATAGTTAATCTTGAGGTAAACATTCAATCATTTAACATTCAATCATGCTTCCTGAGTACTTACTGTGAGTATGACATAATGTAAATCATTATATCTAGGGATACAAAGGAGAAAAAGACAAGGTCCCTATATTTGAGAAACTTAAAATATGGTGAGAAGATATACACATATGAAACAGATAAGGCAGCTAGGTGGTGCAGTGGATAGTGTTGGGACTTGGAGTCAGAAGGACCTGAGTTTAAATCCTACCTCAGACATTTCTTCTTGTGTTATCTTGGGCAAGTCACAACCTCTGAGTCTCAAAGTCCTCATCTGCAAAATTGGGATAATAAGAGTACCTAACTCACAGAGTTGTTATGAGAATCAAACAAGATGACATGTAAAGGGCTTGGCAGTCCTTAAAGGCTTATATAAATGTTACCATCACCATCACCATCACCGCCACCATCAAAGTGTTAAGTGACAAATGAGTGGTACAGACCATAAATACTTTAGGACTCGAGAGGAGAGAGAAGTTGCTAAAGGCTGGGAAGGTTAAGAAAGACTCAAAGGGTTTGAATTGAACCTTCAAGACAGACAGGATGTCTCCTTTCTTTTTTTGGGGGGGGGTTGGTGAGTGTTGTTGTCATAAGTGTTTATCTAGATTTCAGTAAAACATTCGACAAAGTTTCTCTTGCTAACCTTTCTGACAAGATGGGATGGGTGGCTTCAGAACTCAATGTATCTTAAGTTATATTATAAAGCTATAATTATCAAAATATCTGGTACTGGCTAAGAAATATAAAGGTAGATCAGTGGTACAGAATAGACATATAATTTACAGCAGCAAATAAATATAGTAACCTTGTATTTGACAAGAGCAAAGACTTAAATTTTGGGGAATAGAATTCATTATTTGGTAAAAATAGTTGGGAAACTGGAAAACAGTCTGGCAGAAACTGGGCCTAGAATAATATCTTACACCATTTACCAAGATAAGATCAAAATGGATACATGAACTATATATAAAGAGAGAGAATACAAAATAATTTGAAGAACATGGAATATATTACCCATCAGACTTACGGATAGATGAACAATTTATGAAACAAGAGATAGAGAGCAGTGTGAGGTGTAAAATGGATAATTTTGATTACATTAAATTTAAAAGGTTTTGCACAAATAAGACAAATGTAGCCAACATCAAAAGGAAAACAGAAAACTGGGAGGGGGGAAATTTTATAGATAGATTCTCAGATAAAGGTCTCATATCTCAAATCTATAAGAATCAGAGAAATTCCCCAGGTGACAGAAGGTCAAAGGATATAAACAGGAAGTTTTCTGGTGAAGAAATAAAAGTAATTTATAGTCATATGAAAAATGCTCTAAATTGTTATTGATTAGAGACATGCAAATTAAAACAAACTCGAGCTATCATTTTATACCAATCAAATAGGGAAAGCAACAAATGTTGACAGGGATGTGGAAAACTGGAACACTAATTCACTGTTGGTGGAATTGTGAACTAATCCAACCATTTTGGAGAGCAATATGGAATTATGCCCAAAGAGTTATTAAACTCCCTTTGACCCAGCAATACTACTATTATATCTGTTTCCAAAGATCATTAGGGAAAAAAGGAAAATAACCTACATGTTATAAAATATTTATAGAATCTCTCTTTATGGTGGCAAAGAACTGGAAATTGTGTTGATGCCTGCCAATTAGGGAATGGCTTAAGCAGTTGTGGTATGTGATTGTCATGGAATACTACTGTGCTGTAAGAAAAAATGAGCTCGATGATCTTAGAAAAACATGGATAGACTTGCACAAAATAATGAAGAGCAAAACGATCAGAACCAAGATAATGTATGCAATAATAACAATAT
The DNA here is from genome assembly GCF_028583685.1 of Petaurus breviceps papuanus. Lineage (NCBI taxonomy): Eukaryota > Metazoa > Chordata > Mammalia > Diprotodontia > Petauridae > Petaurus > Petaurus breviceps. The sequence continues at coordinate 995,731 of NW_027187302.1, forward strand.
TGTTTTAAGAACAGTTTTAAACAACTAAATAATTTTGACTACTATAAATATCCAAATTAACTACAAAGGACATATGAAGGAAGACACTATATGCATCCAGAGAAATAACTGATGAATAGAAGTATGTATGTATAGAGTGGTTTTACATACACATACATATATAGACACATACATACATATACACACATATTTGTGTCTAATGGTAGTCATCTCTCGGGTTGGGTAAAGGGAAGAAAAAAGGGGAAAAAAGAAAGTTACATGATAACTTTATTATATATTTAAAAGGAAAATCAAGTTATACATAATAGATTTGCAGTTTCATGTACAAGCAGATTTTTTTCTATTCTACTATGTTATGGAAATGCTTGCTTATTTCTTAAATTCAGAATTAAATAAAATAAAAATAAAAAGAACTCAATGTATGACTGAATTGAAGAGTGGTTAAGTGGAATTTGCAGTGGAATTCTCTAGGATTCTCCCCTTGGCTTTGTGTTGTTCAACATTGTTATTTTCTATTTATTTTGTGTGTGTGTCTATGTGTATGTATGTATATACACAGAGAGAGAGAGAGACAGAGAGAGAGAGAGAGAGAGACAGAGAGACAGAGAGAGAGACAGAGAGACAGAGAGAGACAGAGAGAGAGACAGAGACAGAGACAGAGACAGAGAGAGAGACAGAGAGAGAACTCCTTGAGGGTAGGGGCCATGACTTAAACTCCTTCTGTATCTCTTCCCTCCCCACAATATATTTTAAAATTCCAACGACATTAGTGAGTGGATCCCAATTAATATTTGTTAATTGACTATTGAGTCTATGATAGCCGGTGAAGAATAGTTCTTATTTCTTTTAATCTGCCTTTGGTATAGTGGGAAAGAGTGTTAGTTAGATGTGGAGTCAGGAGAGACTCGGTTTTGACCCTTGCCTCTAATATTTAATAATAGTTGTTGTTATTTGTCCTTCATTCTTGAAGAGGACTGATGACATCAGGAAGGTGATGTTTTGACTTGCAGATGAATTGGATTTAAGTGAAGGAAGACTGCAAAGTTATCAGGCTTACTCTCTCCTCCAGAACCATCTGGGTCTAGTGGAAAGACATAGATCAGCATGACTGGAGGTGGCCCCAGATGTAGTGGGAGACTTTGGTCTTTTTAAGTTAAGGTCTTACCTGGGTCTCTGTCTGAGTCAATACCTATTCAGTAATTAAGGCTAGATAAGAAATGAGGCAAAAAATGACCTCTTTAACCTACTCAAAAAAAAAATCAATCTGGGAGGGGAAGACTCTTAGGGTTTCTGGCCAGAAGAGAAATAATTTCTATTTATACTCACTCTGTGTCAACAAAATACAAACAACAACCAACTAAGGCTTGGGTTGGGGCCCATTATTGGTCAATCAGTGAGAATCAGAGTGATTTGGGTTTAAGGTATAGTGAAGTCTTTGAGTCCCTTTTGAGTCCATCAAGTCCTTTTGAATCCCAATGGCTTTATCAATGTCTGATTTCCAGAGTTCTATTTCATGAAATTTATATTCCTTGTAAAGTCTTTCCTAGGTCTCAGTTTGTCTGAAGCAATACCCATTCAGTAATTTAAGGTTGGGTAAGAAATAAAGCAAAAGATGGTCTTGTTTGCCTATTTAAAAAATTAATAGGTGCGGCTAGATGGTGCAGTGAATAGAGCACTGGCCCTGAAGTCAGGAGGACCTGAGTTCAAATATGGACTCAGACACTTAACACTTACTAGCCATGTGACCTTGGGCAAGTCACTTAACACCTTAACCCCATTTTCCCTGCCTTCCCCCCTCCAAAAAGCAAAAAAAAAAAATTAATAGCAATATGACCATGGGCAAATTACTTAACCTCTTTGAGTCTCAGTTTCCCTATCTACAAAATGGCTATTTTTTTCTTTTTGGAGGGAGGAAGGTAGGGCAATTGGGGTTAAGTGACTTGCCCAAGGTCTCATGGCTAGTTTTTTGTGTTATCTGATGCTGGATTTGAACTCAGGTCCTCCTGACTCCAGGGTCAGTGCTCTATTCACTGTGCCACCTAGCCAACCCTTATAAAATGACTTTAATAATACCTACTTAGAGACAACATAATATAGCAGATAGAGAGAGGTCCTGAAGAATCAGAAAGACTGGAATTCAAGTCCTGCCTCTTCAACTACGTGACCCTGGGCAAGTCACTTAATCTACCAATGCCTCCAATAACTCTCTAAGACTCATGTATGATTTTTCCAATCAGGTCTAGTGCTGATTGACATTTCATTTTCCTGACCAGAAGCACCCAATTCCAATGCAGTCACAGATCCAGTCCAAAAAAACCTTACTTCACAGAATTGTTGTGATGATTAGATGAGATGATGCATTTATAGTAACTTCTAAACTTTAAATCTGGCATTTAGATAGAGGTTTAAGGTTTATCCCTTTAGTATTTTTCTACCTCATCGGTGTGGCCCTGGCTAAGATACCTAACCCCTGTTTGCCTCAGTTTGCTCATCCATAAAGTGGATAGCATGTACCTTCTAGGATTGTTGTGAGGGTCACGTGAGATAATATTTGTAAAGTGCTTTGCAAATGCATTACATAATTAATAGCTCTTATTTTAATGCTCCTGGACATAGAGGTTTATATATTGACTTTTATTTTATATTCCCTTAGAAGCTCAGAAACTAAAGGTTTAAAAATTAATGATATGCTCTTCAATGCATGCCTAAAGTCCATGTTATGGGCCAAGCTTTATTTCTTTCTTTTAATGATCTTTCCGGGAAGGTGTGTTTGACTGTGCACATCTTTTCAAATTACAGGCCCTAATGGAAAGTCCTTGTGAATAGCTATGATGCTTTAGTCTGGATAGGAATAGAAGCCAAATGATAATCCTTCTTTCTAAATATTACAGTATCTGTTAAGTCAAATAGCTAAAAGCAAAATAATTAGCATCTCCAGTACATAAAATGATTGGTTACTTCAGGCAGCCCTGGGTTCTTGAGACTGCTTCTCCATCTGGCTGCCCCGATTCTTGCCATTTGCCAACATGTGCTTCTGTGTGTGGCGGGGGGAGTCTAGGGAAACCTGTCTAGTGTTTGAAGTAACACGTTGCCACATGTGCCTGGTAGGACTCATAATGTGCACACAAGCTCTCCATTCCTCAGATCGAGTAGCAAAATGATGACTGCTTATGGTTATGTCATTCTCAGGTTAAAGTCTTTTGACCTCAGCAGCTCATTGACACTGGAGACCACTAGGGAGCAGAAGATCTGCTTGGGGAGCAAAATGGAAAATCATTAATTGAATAAGCAGCTATCTCCTTGGTCAGAATTTGTCAGCTATTAAAGCAAAATTCTATAGGTCATAGAAAGACAATAGAGGGTTTACCCATGTTGCCATGAAAGATCCTACAAGAGTAACAAAACCTCTGTGTAAGTATTAGACGGAAGTAGCCTAACGCTGTGTTCACATGATGTTAAAGTACCTCAATCCATCAGTTGACCAATACACATTTATTAAGTGCCTTTCTCACCTATAAAACAGACTTAATGATTTCCATCATATCTATTTCACTTTGTCATGGTGAGGCTCACATGATATAGTGAGTAGCTTGGCAAACTTTGATGCATTTTATAAATGCTAGTTATTATTACAGTTCAGGATTCTGGGCTCTCTGAGAAGGATTAGCTGTTTTTTCTTGAATGTTTTACTGTGATTTCTGTGTAGATGGTCTACACCTGCTGAATCCCAATTAAAAAAAGAATTCCAAGCAGTGAACACTTGAAATAAACAAATAATAATAGTAATAATGAATATCAGAGATGATCAAGTCAATTATGAATAATATGTTTTAGATATCTGTGTCTTACCTATGTTTTACCATATACTTTGTGGTTGCCATTTTTTAAAAAGTCTCTTCAAAAGGATAATTTCAAGTTCAAGGACTAAACAAGTTAGTCCTCGGTTGACATGGAATGAGGAGACCCCAGCAATTATAATTGGGATACAATAAGAATGTGATAAAAAATTTGTAATGAGAGATACAATTCTCTTGCTCCAGCATCGGACATTACTTCTGCCAGGTAATAGTATAGAGAAAGTGAGAGCACTTTAGAGTAATTTACTCTATATTGCTCTCACTTTCTCTATAGGGACTGGGACTCTATGGGAGATCTATGGCCTTACCCCAAGGGTATGTGATGAACCAGTCATAGGGTGGGAAGAGTTGAATCCTGCCAGCTTGTACAGACTCTCTCCAGACAATTGTTAAATGTTCAGTGTGAGCATATACACGAATCAACAAATGCTACAAATCAACTATTGTTCTATTGATTGTCTAGACTTAAGAAAGCTGTTGATAAAATATTAATAATTTGAAGTCAACTTAAAAGTGTGTTGTGCATATACTTTTTTTCTGGAGATCAGGTTGTTAAACCACATACTCCTGGTTGCATCCCACCATTGCACTGACAGCCAGGTGTGGATCTTGTCTCCAATATAAACTCATCTACCCTTTTTTTCTAGTGCTCTCCTGTCCCCACAAACCTCCTCCTCAAGGCATTTGTAACCTAATTTACTGAAGCACCCATAGCAGCACCTTTTAACAGGTGCCATAGGAATAATACCACACCGCTCCCCCCCAGCATACCCTTCTGTTTTCAACCACATTGTTAACAGGCAGCTCCTTAAAGACTGAGCTGGGATAATGGCTGGTGAGCAAATTTGCAAAGGAGTTAGTTGCTCAGGATGAGTAGGCATGAGTGGCTTACAGATTTCTCTCCCCCTCCACCCCCAAACCCACCTGGTTTGCATGCTTCTCTTTTTCTGCCAAGGGCACCACCATCTCTCTAGACACCTAGGTTCAAAGTTTTAAATTATCTTCATACTTTTACTGTCCCCTTCCCCACATCAGTTGCCCAAGGTTTGCATCACATTCTACATCTTCACATCTGTCAATCAATAATCTATCAATCAATCAATCAATAATCATTTATTCATGCCTACTATGTGTCAGGCACTGTGCTAAGTGAGGTCTCCTTTTTTTCTATTCATGTGATCACCATCCTAGTTCAAGTCCTTATCACTTCTGCTCTGGGGTATTGTAATGGTCTTTCAATTGGTCTCCCTGCTTCAAGCCCCTCCTCCCTCCAATACATGGTTTTCTTAATGAGCAAACCTGATTATGTCACTACCCTACTTGAGAAACTCCAGTAACTCCCTATTGACTCATGGATCAAATATTATTTCATCTTCAACTTGTCCTTTTAAAAATGTCTAATGTGTGACATTTATTATATTTACAATTATTAGCACATATATACATACACATAAAATACATTATTTTATTATGTTATTATTTTTTTATTTTATTAGTTATTAGGAGGTCAACATGCAATTTCTTTTTTTACTGATGGGGTGAGTGACCAGCTCTGTGTTAGCTAATTTGAGCCAACGTGGGCAATAGGAAGCCATTGTTTCAATTCATACACTCAACATTGAAACATTAAACACAAAACAAAACAAAATGTAGTGGAAAGAATACTGGATTTGGAATGAGAAGATCTGGTTTTGCTACTTATTAACCATGTGATACTGGGCAATTCACTCTCTCTGATCTTTACTTTTCCCATCTGTAAAATTAGGGGATTTGACTATCTGGCCTCTAAGGTCTTTTATATGTTCAGATGTTTGTTCTTATAATGCTATAGTCCTATGACTAGATAGATGGAGCAGCTAGATGGCAGAGTAGATAGCGCACTGGGTCTGGAGTCAGGGAGACACATCTTCCTGAGTTCAAATGACTCGGGCATTAGCTGTGTGACCCTGGGCAAGTCACTTAACTCTGCCTCAGTTTCCTCATCTGTAAAATGAGCTGGAGAAGGAAATGGAAAACCAGGCAACTCCAAATGGGGTCATGAAGAGTTGGAAATGACTAATCAACTAAATAACAAGAACTACAACATTACTGGATAATCTCTAAAGTTCCTTCTGGTTCCAAATCTTCTGATTCTGTGGGGGAAAAGGAGAAATCCAATACCTAAGCCACAATAATAATCGCAGTTTTCATTAGCAAACAAAACATTATTTAAGTTAAAAGAATAGAGATTGATTTCAGTAGTACACAATAGAACAAAGATGCCATTTATTTTTATAAAATGTCATCTCACTCACCCAAATATCATAACATAGATTTAGTGTGAAAAATGAAGAAGAAACACTTATGTAACCTAAGAAGAATTGACTCTAGGTTTCCCTGAAATGTGCCTTTGACATTCAGGGTATTCAAAGTGCTTTGAAACAGAATGAGAGACAAAGATACCTGTCTGGCATGGGCAGTGCTTCCCTCCCCTGCTATTAGGTTACAGTATGTCACAAACCCTCAGAGATGGACAAAACTTTGAAATGGCCCTGGCTTAGTTCCCTGCTTTTCCTTCCAACTGTTCTCCAAATCATCACTAATTTTGGAAATTAAGATAAAAGATAATCCTTGGAGTCATGCCGAGAGTGCTTGAAAAGTGCCTTCTATCTAGTAAGCCTAAGAGGAATACAGCAATCTGTGGTGAGGAGAGCTGGAGATTCAATATTTATTAAGCATTTTCTATGTTCCAGGCATTGTTCTCGATGCTACAAAGAAAAAAAAATTATCTTCCTTATCTGCCTTCAATGATCTTCCATCATCCTAGGGGTGGGGACATGAAATAATATATACGGAAACAAGTAAATTATATATTCTGAGGTACAAATAAATATTTCATATGTATATGTATATGTATATAAGGATAGCTAGGTGGTGCAGTGCATAGAGTACCAAGCCTGGAATCAGGAAGATCTGAATTCTAATCTAGCCTCAGACACTTACTAGTTGTGTGATCCTGGGCAAGTAACTTCCTGGCTGTTTACTTTGGTTCCTCATCTGTAAAATGGGTACACTGGAGAAGGAAATGGTAAACTACTCCAGTATCTTTGCCAAGAGACAGAGACAGACACAGAGACAGACAAGAGAGATAGAGACAAAAACAAAGAGAAATAGTGACAGAAAGAGAGAAAAAGACGGAGACAGACAGTGACAGAGGCGAGCTCATATGCTATGCTGTTTCTTTCATATGAGAGAGACAGAGCCAGACAGAGACAGTGACAGAGAGAAAGAGAGAGACAGAAATTCAGAGACACACACACACACACACACACACACACAGATACAAAGAGACAGACAGTGACAGAGACAGTACCAGAGGCTAGCTCATATGCCAGCTCATATATGAGAGAGAGACAGAGAGGAAACATAGAGACATAGAGAGACAGAGAGAAAGGAGACACAGAAAGAGGATATAGGGAGAAAGAGGTGACGGAGAGACACAGAGACAGAGCAAAGTAATGTTTTTTTTCTGGGAGACAGAAGAACATTATAATAACATGACAGTCTCTAATAGTGCTGAGACTGAGGCAGATCTGAGAACAGAACCCAGATGTTTTGAGTTCTGACCTGCTTTTAAGTAATTACTAAACAGCACTTCATCCTTTATAAGCTAATATTCCAAATGATATATTTTCATAAATCAGACCTAAAGAGAATCAGTTCAGTAGACTGTAGCTTATTTACTCAAGGCTAAGTTTTTAACCTGTCAGCTCCCTTAAAACTGCCTCACTGCCAATCAAAGGGAGAGGCAGCCTTGTTTCTCCCCACCCTGGTTATGTGGGAGCTCTGTATTTTCCCAGGTACAATGTGTGACTCACACTCCCCTGTTACATACCTCAGGGGACCCTGGGGGGTGTTTTCATTAGCACTCAGAGGTTGGTCTCCAATGGCCCTCGGGTTCTCTTGTTTACTTTTGAAGACGTGGGAAGTATCAGTGTTTACTAACTCTGGACTGGACTGCCTCATTTCTGGGCCTGTGGCTTCCACTATTTCTCATGCTGTGTTTCAAAATGCAGAAAAATGTTTTTTAATATGAAATACATAGTCTCATATGGGACCCATTTTGAATTTTGATCTGAGATGAGATGAGAAGCAGATACTCGGAATTTCACAGAGGGAAGATAATTAAGCAACCAGGTGACCATTGTCAGCATAAAGTCCATGGTTTTAAGTTCTTCTGGAATGTTTTTTTCCATGGGTGTCTTTTAAAATAAAAATAGTTCTGAGAATCTGGTCTCTAACATAAAAAAGGGGGGAAAAAAAGCCCTGTCAATTGCTAACCTTTATGTAAAGATTAGGCGTTGGTTGAGACAACTGGGAAGCATTTGCTACCAGCATGTCTGATATTTGGAACATTTGCTTCCTGGAGAGCACAGTGAGATAAAGTGAACTCTTTTATCCCCTGGTTCTGAGTTACAGATGCTTAAGAGTGCCCTGCTTCAGGACATATCAAAGATATGATATCAGAACTCAAAGAGGTTCAACTTAGATCATTTACAATAAAGTCTTAATGAATTTCATTGATGATAATTGAGAAGATGTAAGCTCATTAGGACATGTCAAAATTTAAAATTGATGTACAGATTCAAGATGGGCAGAATGTATCTTTGTAAATATTTAATTGAGGATTGGCAAAAGCAAATGATTATTGGCATAAAAGCAAAATACACGTCATGAGCAGGCTATGGAAAATTCTGAGATGAAACAATCTGCTCAGTGGTATTCTCTACCCTAAAGTTTTTTTTCATAACGATCATAAAGACATACACATAAAGACATACATATATACATACATTTGGCTAAAGAATGTGGTGACTGTTATGTATGTCTGAGTTTGTTTTATGTACAATGTTAACTGAAGGGTCTATAGAGAGTCATTAAACTAGAAGATAGCTTTTTTTCTTTTTCTTTTTTAACAGAATGCCACTGTGACCTAGAGTTTTAACTAGGCTGCAAATGGACTAAGACAAGAATAGATATAGCTGCTGTACAAGAAACCCTACAGTGCTTGAAGAGCCACCAAAGAAGGGCAAAATTCCATTCCCCACCCAGAGTATACAGTGTGGACACTTCTTTCTTCTAAAAGCACAAAAATATTTTTAGCAACTTTTTTTTTTTTTGCTGTGGCAAAGAACTGGGAAGCCCATCAATTGGGGACTAATTGAACAAATTATGGTACTGTGCATCTAGGTGGCACAGTAGAATGCTGGGCTTGTAGTCAGTAAGACCTGAGTTCAAATGTGGTCTCAGATACTAGTTTGTGTGACCTGGCCAAGTCACTTAACCTTGCTTGCCTCAGTTTCCTCAACTGTAAAATGATCTGGAGAAGGAAATAGCAAACTACTCCAGTATCTTTGCCAAGAAAACTCCAAATGGGATTATAAAGAGATGGGCATGACTAAAACAGCTGAACAAAATAGAGGCACGTAATGGAATACTATTATGCTGTGAGAAATGGCAGTTTCAGAGAAACCTTGAAAGACTTGCATGAACTAATACAGAGTAAAGTGAGCAGAACCTGGAGAACAATTTATACTGTAACATCAATATTGTAAAAATGGACAATTCTGAAAGGCTTAAGAACTCTGCCTAATGCAATGATCAGTCATGATTCCAGAGGACTGATAATGCTATCTACCTCATGACAGACAGGTGATGGACTAATACGCAGAATAAGACACACATTTTTGGTTATGTTGGACTATGCTTATATGTTACATGGGTTTTGTATTTTGGTGGGGGAGTGAGGAGGAGGAAGATAATTAAGAAAAAAAAGACCAAATAAAACAGGAGTAAAATAAGAACCAGTGGAGAAAACTGGAAAGGAATAGTCAAAAAAAGCAGGAAAATTACCTGGAGAGATTAACAGCACAGAAACCAGAGGAAAATTTTGTATCAAACTGCATACTTATGATCTCTTCACATCTTAGGAACTTCCATCTTATATGAATTTTTTATGATACCTCAAGAAATATAAAAAAATTATAAGATTAGAACTGGAAGGGACTTAGGAATCATCAACTCCAACCCTGCAGTCACAAAATTTGTTTCATGTAGGCTGCATAAGTTTTCCTTAAACAGTCAAAGAAGCTGTCTTTGAGGGTTAATTGGTCAGTAGGATGGGCTATAGTGGTTCACATAGCTTTCCAGTTTTCCGGGGTGAGGAGTCAGTGCTTCTGAGGTTTATGAAATCTACTTTTTTTGTTAGTTAATAGGTCTTTCTGACATGGCCCTGCTTTCTGGTAAGCAAAGATGCAGAGGCAAATTATGTCCATCTAAATCATTGTCATACTCTTATTGAATTTTCTTTCCATTGTTAAGTAATTTTTAAAAATTCTAATGTTATATGCTCCATGAATGTTTCATTGCATTCTTTTTTTTTTCTTTTTGGAGGGCAATTGGAGTTAAGTAACTTGCCCAAGGTTACACGGCTAGTTTTTTTTTTTGTGTGTGTGTGTGTGTGGGTGTTAAGTGTCTGAGGCTGTAACCGAACTTGGGTCCTCCTGTCTCCAGGGCCAGCGCTTTACTCACTGCGCCACATAGCCACCCCTGTTTCATTGCATTCTAAACCAGAGCCTGAACCACTGGACTGGCTTGAGTTAGATCTGGCCTTGAATACTGCCTTGTTTTATAGATGAGGAGAATGAATCCCAGAAAAGATAGAACTTGCCAATGGTCATATAAGTAGCAAGCACATGAAGTGGGATTTGAAGTCTGGGTTCTCTGATTCCAGAAAACCAATGGGTTTTTTTTTTCCATTGACCCAAAACTTACAGATCACTTCATATTTATTATCTCATCTACTCCTCAAAACCCTTCAATGTAAATAGTATAACTATTATTGTCTCCACTTTAGATTTGAAGAAATCGAGGTTCAGAGAAGTTAAGCAACTGGGTTAAGGTCACACACAATAATTTACAGAACCCAGGACTGGGGTCTCTTGGTGTACCATCCATAGATTTGGCTAGCAGGAGGAGATTGGAATATATTAAATTTGGGAAATTGTGAGATATTTTCAATGATTCCAACTGCTCCCTGACCCCCAAACCTGTCTTTTAAAAAATTATTTTTAAATTTTTAACTGTTAATTTCTTGAATAAAACAAGCATTTCCATAACACAGTATAATAAAAAAGATGATTGCACATGAAACTACAAATGTATTGTGTACAATTTGCTAACCCTTTTGAATATACAAAAGATAAGAGTTATGTAAATTTCTTTTTTTTTGCCTTTTTTTCCCACCGCCCAGACAGGTATCATTAGACACAAACATGTATGTGTGTATTTATATGTGTATACACATATATGAATTATTCTATACATGCTTCTATTTATCAGGCCTTTGTCTGGATGCAGATAGCATCTTCCTTCATAGGTCTTTTGTAGTTAATTTCGGTTATTTTAGAATAGTGAAAATGATTTGTTTGCTCAAACTTGCTCTTAAAACAATATTGCTGTTACTATATATCACATTTTCTTGTCTCTGCTCATTTCACTCTTCGTTATGTCATGCAAGTCTATCCATATCTAAGAATATCAAGCTTATAACTTCTCATAGCACAGTAGTATTCCATCACAATCATATACTACAACTTGTTCAGCCTCTCCCCAACCTATCTTTTTAGCATCACTATTCTCCCAGTGGAGAGGCAGCACAGATTAGTGTGATAGAAGCCAGCTTCAGGGTCAAGAAGATCTGGGTTCAAGTCCCCCCTTCCTATATCTATTGACTGTGTAACACAAGGCCACTCATGTAACCTCTCAGTTCCCCCAGGCAACTTTCTAGGATACTAAACAATTACTGATCTGCACTGGCAGTGGGAGTTTTCTCATCAGGAGTTCCTTATATCAAAGAAATCACAATTTAGACTTCTACTTCCCAATTCTCTGAGTGATGCTGCATCATTAGAAATCATAGAACATCATGAGCTCAGAAAAATAAAAATTGTAGGTTCTTGAGAAGGGTAATAGAAAGATGTGTGATCATGGTAAATTGGATACAACATAAACAAAGATAACTTATAAATGACAGTTCCTTTTCCATTTAATTATTTTTGTTTGTCACAGTTCTTTTTCATGACTTTCTGAAATTCTCTATAGAGGATCTACTCCTATGTGCTAGCACAGTTATTGCCAACCTTTTTTTTTTGATCCCACATCCCTATCAGTAAAAAAAATTTTTAGTCCATACCCCATAATATGTATATATTTACTTATCTGAGAATAATATACATATACTTCTAATACTTATGTATTAATTATGCACTACTGTATTCACAAGTATACAACACACACAAAATAGACATTTTTAAAGGATTAAATAAAGATGAAATATTATTTGTTCTTAAGGTCAAAAGGAAGCCACTGAAGTTTATTTTTTTTTATTAAACAATCAGGGTTAAGTAACTTGCTCAAGGTTACAGGGCCAGTTATTTCTGGGTGTGGTGCTGAGTGTCTGAGCCCGGGATTCGATCTCCAGGTCATCCCAACACTGGAGCCGGTGCTCTTACTCGCTGAGCCACCTGGCCACCCCTAAGTAATTGGGGTTAAGTAACTTGCTCAAGGTTACATGGCCAGGTGTTTCTGGGTGGGTGCTAAGTGTCTGAGCCCGGGATTCGATCTCCAGGTCATCCTGACACTGGAGCCGGTGCTCTTACTCACTGTGCTACCTGGCCACCCCCACTGAAGTTTATTGAATATAGAATGACTTGCTCAGAACTGTGCCTTGGGGGAAATGGCAGCTATGTAAGATGATTAAGGCCTGATATCCAAGATACCTAAGGAACTGATTCAAATTTATAAGAACAAGAGTCATTTCCCAAACAATAAATGGTCAAAGGATATGAAAAGGCAGTTTTCAAAAATAAAATCCAAACTACTAATGATAATATGAAAAAAAATGCTCCAAGTCCCTTATAATTAGTGAAATGGAAACCAAGGCAATTCTGACATTTTACTTCTCATCCATCTGATTAGAAAAAATGATTTAAAAAAGAAAAATGACACTTGTTAGAGGGGTTGTGAGCAAATAAGAATATTAATTCTCTATTGATGGAGATGTGAATTTATCCAGTCATTCTAGAAAGCCATTTGGAGCAATATTCCAAAAGTCACTAAATTCTTCATTCCCTTTGAGCCAACGATAGCACTCCTAGACTTATTAAAGGGATCAAAGAAAGGAAAAGGATCCATATATACAAAATTTTTATAGCAACTCTCTTTGTGGTGGCAAAGAACAGAAAACTAAAAGGATACCAACCTGCTGGGGAATGGTTGAACAAATCATAGTATGTAAATGTAATAGAATATTATTGCACCATAAGAAAAAGGATAGTTTTTGGGAAACCTAAGATAACTTATATTACTGGTGCAGAGTGAAATGACCAGACCCAGAACACAACATTGTAAATAAAAATAACTTGGAAAGAATTAACAATGATCCACATAATGAACAACCACAACTTTAAAGTACCAAGTATGAAGCATGCTATCTACTTCCTAACACAGGGTGATAGATCCACAATGCAAAATGAGACATCCTTTTTTATCATGGCCACTGTGGACACTTATCTTGCTTGATTATACCTATTTGTTACAAAGGCTTTGATGGTGGTGTTGTTTTTAATGGTATGGGGAGGAAGGTGGGATGGGTAAAGATAGGGCTACCAAAAAAAGAGAAAGAAAAATAAAAGAAAGAAAAGGGTCATTGAAGCATTAAAAAATATGCAGAAAAAACTATAAAAATGCCAGAAGAAATCTCAGACAAGAATAGCCTTCAAAGTTACATGTTGAATTTATTATAAATTTAAAAAGAAAAGCAAGCTCTATAGACATTCTCTATTTTACGTATAATTTTCTTCTTCTGTTCTACTATGTATATGGAAATGCTCATTTTATTTGATGTTAATTATAAAGTCCAGAATTTAAAAAAAAAATTAAAAGAACTACAAAGAATTGTGGTCTTTGTTTTAGTATAGACAATCCTATAAACAATACACATTGCAACCCCTCCATGACTTGGTGCACAGGCTTTGACATTTATTTCACCCCCAAAATATTTTATCTTGCTGACAGCCAGATGCTAAGCTTTTCCAACCTTAGTCAAGCTGGTTCTCAGATGACAGACCATCCTTGAACCCATAAACAATACTTTTCCAGCTTGGTAGGAACAGCTAGAGCTTAAAATTCACTAACTAGGTTCTAGAAAGCTCAAGGTCACCTCCATGTCAGTATTAGAAATTAGAAAAGTCCATTATTGTGGCCACATATATCTGTGCATGCACATGGTGTCTATAAACACATTTTATAATGTTATTTATAAATATTATAAAATATGCATGATCCCAAATTAATATTTTTCTATAGTTTGTTTTACTAACCCAACCTCTAAATTGAAGTGCAATTATTTTATATCTTAAATGATTAATAGTTTCTAACAATCTAAGCCATTGACTGATGGGGATTAATGAATGTGGAGGTTTGTCTAAATGTCTATACATATGCATATGGCAAGGGTCAGCATCTACTTCCATAGAGTGTGCTGAGCTGGCTGCAAGCAAACAGAATGGTTGATTCTAGCTGGGAGCTGTCCCCCAGAAACACATGCTGTGGAACACATGAATTAAAAAAAAACAAAACTTCACCTCAGTTAATTTAGCATATTTTATAATGCTTTGCATGTGTACAGATTCCCATTTATCCTGCAAACTTTTTGAAAGAGGCTTCTTATGGAACACTTAATAGATGCTTTTCATTCTCATGCTGCAGGATTTTTGCAGAAAATCTGCATTAAAATATAATGGATTTTCTGCAGTGTTAGATCTTGCTTCTAGGCTTTAATATGCAGGCAAGGTGCCCAATATGCCATATTTTCTTTTACATTTTTTTCTCAAGAGGTGGCAGCTTGGAAAATTATAATTATGTGCCTCTCTCAAGTCATGTCTTTAAGCATTCTTTGCCAGCTCTCATGGTTGGATTTAAAAATCTGAATTATTAAACTGCTGCTCTGAGATGTGAGCCCTCTTACTCTGAGTCCAGATAACACACAGTCTTGAAATTACACAGAAATTATTTTTATGCTAGATCCCTGGCTGTGAAATATAAATTACTGCAGTATTGAGTGCACACAATACAAAGATGATAAGAATGGAAAAATGGAAGTTATTAATATACCAAACACATATATTCCCAGGATCATAGATTTGACATCAAGTCCAATTTCCCCTTTTTACATTCAAGGCGAGTGAAGCACCTAGAGGTTGAGCAACTTGAAGAAAGTCACATAGCTAATGAGTGTCAGAGGCAAAATTAAAACTCAATTCTTCATGACTTTTCTTTTGCCTGTTCTCTTTCCATGATGACTTCATGCATCTACTAATTATGTGAGATGATTTTTTATTAAAATATAAAAAATATGTAACCTGTGACTCTATGTATCTCTGGATTCATATGAACTCAGTTTCTTATGTTAGAGACTTTTCTTTTTATTTTCTTTTTATTGTATAATTTATGGAATAAAACAAGCATTTCCATAGCATAGTACAATGAAAAGGATGATTGTGCATGGAACTATAAATCTGCAATGCAAAACTTACTATTCCTTTCAAATATGCAGCAAATGTATATAAATTTCTTTCTTTTTCTTTTTTTCTTCTTTCCCTCCTTTCTCTCTCTTAGAGATGTCTACCATTAGACACAAATAGTCATACTATATATATATATATATATATATATATATATGTAAAATTCTTCTATACATACTTCTATTTATCATTTCTGTCTCTGGATGTAGATAGTGTCTTCCTTCATGTGTCCTTTATAGTTAATTTGGGTATTTATAATAGTCAAAATAACTTATTGTTCAATGTCATTCTTAAAACAACATTGCTGTTACTGTATACAGTGTTCTCTTGGTTCTGCTCATTTTGCTTTTCATTATTTTGTGCAGATCTTCCCATGTTTTTCTAACATCATTGAGTTCATCATTTCTTATAGCACAGTAGTATTCCATCACAATCATATGCCACAACTTGTTCAACCATTCCTCAATTGATGGGCATCCCTGTAATTTCTAGTTCTTTGCCATCACAATTAGAACTGCTTTAAACATTTTAGAACACATAGATTTTTCCCCTAAGCATCTTTATAAATAGACCAAGTAGTGGTATTTCTGGGTCAAAGAGGTAGTTTAATTACCCTTTGGGCATAATTCCAGATTGCTCTCCAAAATGGAATTGCTCTTCACAATTCCACCAACAATGAATTAGTGTCCCAATTTTTCCACATCATAATGTTAAGGGAATTTGAAGGATCTTCCCTGCCCATTAATAGGCCTATCACATGGAGCCTGAGTCATGTGGAACTCAGTGTGGGAGGAGTTTTGCCCAGAGAGCAGAGCACAGAGTGGTCTGAGGAAGGAATTTGTCAGGGGAACTTGTTTTTGTGGGGAGGCCTGACAGAAAGAAGGTTTAAAATGTCAGGACTCCCTGGATTAGTGATAAGTACCCTGTTTAATCTTACCTCCTGGTATTCTAATGATGTTCCAAATAAATATTTTGGTTTTGCCTTTGAGGAAGAAACTTATTTATATTTTGCAAATTTATCCTAGAAATACGAATGCAGATTCATAGCAGCTGCTATGGGTATCACATTGGCATTACACACATCCCCTTCAACATTTGTTGCTTTCCCCTTCAATCATCTTAGTCAATCTGGTAGATGTAAAATGATATCTCAAGGTTGTTTTCATTTACATTTCTCTAATCATTAAGGATGTAGAGCATTTTTTCATATGACTATAAATTATTTTGATTTCTTCATTGGAAAACTGGAGACTTCTCAATAATCATTCTTTTTGGCTTGTGCCCCTACTTAGGGTTTCTTCTGAGAACATCTGAAGCTGACTTGTTTTTGTTTTTTTTAGCTCTTCTCTAGTGATCTCTGTAAATAAGCAAGGCTACCAAAACATCTTAAAGTATATGAAGAATATGTTTTAAAATGGCTATGTGTAGTAGACTGGGCTAGCTGGCTCTTGTCTCCTGAAGTTTCAGTTCTTGTCTCCACAAAAACCATTGTGGGAAAATCAGGGCTTCTCACTTGAACCCTGAGACCTAGTTGAAAGTGCTGATATGAATTTGTTAGTATATAAGCTATAATAAGTTTCATTATGTTGAGTTTACATACATTCATCATGAGTACCAGAATGCAAGATGACCCAGGGATCCAGGAAATAATGCTTCTTTTTGCCATTGGGTACAAGATGAAACAAATTCTGCTAATGTCTTTCTTATACACTTCTATATCTCATCACATATATTTATGTAATCTTAGTATCTGGGGCTCCCTCCTGACATAAGGGACTTGGTTGTTGAATGAGAGACGTGAGAAAAGATAATGACTCACCATGAACCTTTATGGAATTAAAATTGTCTCAGTTATGGAATATAAGAAGAAGAGGTTCCTATAGACCCCTAAAAGTCTTAAGAATAGTTCTCTCTGTCTCTCTCTCTGTCTCTCTCTCTGTCTCTCTCTCTGTCTCTGTCTCTGTCTCTCTGTCTCTCTCTCTCTGTCTCTCTCTCTGTCTCTGTCTCTGTCTCTGTCTCTCTGTCTCTGTCTCTGTCTCTCTCTCTCTGTCTCTGTCTCTGTCTCTGTCTCTCTCTCTCTCTCTCTCTGTCTCTCTCTCTCTCTCTCTCTCTCTCTCTCTCTCTCTCTCTGTCTCTCTGTCTCTCTCTTTCCCCCCCTCTCTGTGCTTTAGTGGTCTTTATGAGGTAAATGAAAGTTGAATGGCAAGAATCAGGCTATATGAGGGACAGCACTGCTGGCAAGATGACTCCCTTCCTCCCCCTCTCTGACCCTTTTTCCACTCTCCATCTGAAAAGAAGTTCTCCAGAGCTCTGGATTGGGCCAGTGAGTAGGCACATGAATGAATAATAGACCTGTTGAGACTGACAACACCTGAGAGCTGCTAGAAGCAAGCAGCATGGTGCAGACAGGAAAATCTTAGGGAAACCAAGGAAAGGAACATTGATATAGAAAACTAACACCTACTGGGCCCATATAGAGCACAACCCAGGTAGTGCTGGGTAGTGGGACTGTCTGTACAGGTAGAAGACTGTACAGCTTCTGTGACAACAGTCATTCACTATAGGGAATCAATTTCCTATTGCTTCAGATGCAAGGCCTCCTTATTTCCACTAACATATACATAAAACTGTTTATTACTTGAGCCTTGTGAGCCTGTATGCTTTTATGGAAAGCTGATGACTACCCTTGATGGAAAGTTTCCAGGTGATATAGGTCGTGGAAATAAGGTAGAACGTCAGCTGTCAATGTATAGTCTCTGAACTTCCAGGGGGTCTATGAGCTCAAAACTATTTTCCTAAAAATACTAGGATTTTAATTTCTAATGAAGTAAATGCTGATAGAGATAACCCATACAAACAAAAACTCTTTAAGGGGTGACTCTTCAATAATTTTTTTCTGCTTTTTTTTTGGAGGGTAATTGGGGTTAAGTGACTTGCCCAAGGCCACATGACTAGTTTTTGTGTTAAGTGTCTGAGGCCACATTTGAATTCAGGTCCTCCTGACTCCAGGGCCAGTGCTCTATTCACTGCACCACCTAGCCACCCCAGCTCTTCAATAATTTTTAAGAAGGTAAACGGGTTCTCAGGCCAAAAGAGCTCAAGGATCTGTTGTGCTGGACAATGAGAGATCCTCAAAGTTTATCCAGGTCCTTTGTGTCAGGAGGGAGCCTTTGACATGAAACTTTCATAGATATATGTGATATGATATAGAAATATATAAGAAAGGCATGAGCAGAATTCGTTTCATCTTGTGCCCAATGGCAAGAAGCAGTATTCTTTCCTGGAACTCTGGACCATCTTGCATTCCAGTACTGAATGTAAGCAAACAAAACACCATGAAAATAATTATAGTTTATGTACTAGCATCTTTTGCAGAGGATGAAGTAGAGAAATTTTATGGATAAATTTACAACATCCTCTAGACTAAGTAAAAACATACCTTGACAACTGAAGACATCATTGCGAAGGTGGAAATAGGGAAAGTAATGAATGCTATGTTGGAAAATAGGGCTCAGGATCAAGAAATTAGCTCAAAGATATCTATATATCATGAATCATTTTGAAATGTTTCATTGATGTTTTTATAGATTTTTTTTGCACCACAACAGTTACCCACTGTACCTTTCTTCCTTCACAATCTTCTTTGTCATAAAAAAAAAAAGCCAAGTCAAATAAAGTGATATAACCACATCTGTTTGTATCACATTTTTCATCCATGGATCTCTCTAACTCCTTCTCCATGAAGAAAAGAAAGGGATATTTCATCATATGACTTTTGAAGTCAATATTATTATAGCAATTAATCTGAGCACAGTGGCCTTTTCATGCTGTTTAAATGTCCATTTTATAGTTATTATCCATATTGTACTCTTGATTCTATTTTTTCACTCTTCATCTGTTCAGTTCCCCCAAGTTTCTTTAAATTCCTTGTATTCATTGTTTTTTGAGGTATAATAATATTCCATTGCATTCATGTAACACAATTTTGAACCATTTCTTAACCACCAGGAATTTGCTTTGTTTTTATTTTTTGTTACTACATAAAGTACAATTATGAGTATGTTGGTAAATAGAAAACTTTTTTTTCTTCCTTGGGATAATTACTTACAAAAGAGATCACTGGGTCGAAGGGTATGAACAATTAGGTAACTTTTCTTACATATTCCAAATTGTTTCCCAAAATAATTAGATCAGTTCATTCAATAGTATATTATTAGTATACCTGACTTCCCACAGCCACTTAAACATTTACAGATTCTTTCTTTTTTCATCTTTGCCAGGTTTTTTTTTTTTGGTATGGGGTGAAATCTTATATTTTAAAAAATTATATTACTCTTATTAGTGATTAGGAATATTTTTTTCTAAGTGGCTATTGATAGTTTGCAATTGTTACAATGTTTGTTCACATCCTTTGGGCAATAGCTCTAAGGTTTGTGTGTGTATGTGTGTGCGCACACGTGTGCGTGTGCATGTGCGTGCATTGGATATGTATATGTGTGCATACTGGAAATCAGATTTTTAATATTAAATATTCTGGATGCAAAGATTTTTCTTCCTTCTTTTCTTATTCTATCTGTATTTAATGTATTTAAAAGCTTTAAAATGGAATTTATTCAAACTTGTCTACTTTGCTCTATGATTTGTTTTTATCCCTTGTTTGGTTAAGATTTTTTTCACTAGCCATAGACTTGAAAGATGTGTCCTTCTGTCTTCCTCTAATTTTTAATGATACAACCTTTTATATTTAAATCACACAGCTTCTTGGAGTTTATTGTGGGATATGGTATAAAATGTTTGTTTCAAACTAAATTCTGATAACTTCCTTCCAATTTTCCCAACAGTTGTCATGAATGCTTTCTTCACAAAGAGATTTGGAAGGCCCTGGATTTGGTGAGTACCAAACAGCAGGACAGATACAAAAAGAAACCAACCCTAACAGACAGGAAAGGATAGGTTATACGCATAGCTTTCACTTCAAAATTAGTAGTCTGTTCAGTCATATCACCGATTGTCTAGAACAAGCAAATAGCAAAATAGAAAAGATAAAGATGGAAAGTTGATACTATATGCAATTACAACAGGTGTTTAAATAAGTTGTCAACTCTGTGAAAAAGGAAATAAAGGTAAAGACATTAATTGTATTATTGTTTCCTAAGGATATTGAACAGATGCAGAGTAGTAGTTACAAGAAGATGAAAAACAAGATGTAGGAAATTAAGTTTACAGAGAATTTTTCATGAGCAGCTAGGTGGCATAATGAATAGAGCACTGGTTTTGGAATCAGGAAGACTACTCTTCATGAATTCAAATCTGGCCTCAGACATTATCTGTGTGACCCTGGATAAGTCACTTAACCCTGTTTGCCTCAGTTCCTATCTGTAAAATGAACTGAGAAGGAAAATGGCAAATCACTCTAGTATCTTTGCCAAGAAAACCCCAAATGAGATCACAAAGAGTTGGGCACAAACAGCAACACAACAAGCCAAACCAGACCATTCTAAAAATGTTTCTATGTGAAATTAGGATAACAATGAATATTAATTTAAACTAATCTGAGAGGTTTTTCTGTTCTTATGTGAGGAACTGGTAATGGTAATGGCACTTAAAATGATGAATTCAAGTGAAGGAGCAACACTTGATTTGAGGAGGAGGAGGAGGATCTATATATGTAACTGTATTGGGATGGGGGAACTCCAGGTGCAGAAATTCCTTTCACTGATAGAGTAAAAGGAATTAGAGTCGTACCTCATCTCTTACTTCCATAGTCTTAGAAGGTTTCCTGGATGCATTAAGAATTAAGTAACTTAAGGGGCGGTTAGGTGGTGCCATGAATGGAGCACTGGCCCTGGAGTCAGGAGTACCTGAGTTCAAATCCAGCCTCAGACACAACACAAAAATTGGCTGTGTGACCTTGGGCAAGTCACTTAACTCCAACTGCCCTCCAAAAAGAAAAAAAAAGAATGAAGTAACTTAGCCATGGTCATACAACCAGGCTGTGTGAGAGAAAGGACTTGAACCCAAGTTTTCATTATGCTAAAGTTGGCTCTCTAGCCATTATATCATGCTGTTTCAAAAAAAATCCATGCTGAAGACTACTCTATTTCAAGAAGGGAAGATTTCTAAAAAGTATAAAAGATCATGGACGGGGCTAAAAAATTTCAGCAAAACTATACCAGTAAATGTTCCTACTTTCTCATCTCTATAAAATCTTTATGAAAATGGTCTAAACATTGAAGTTATCTTTGAATGAAAACATGGAAAAAGAAGTAGACTGTTGTAGATGGTTTTCCACAGCAGATCGCATCCCTATAGTCACATACTGACTGGGAGAGGTATACATAACATACAGTAGTGCTGTATTTATTATTTGTTTTTTTTTAAGCAATTGGGGTTAAGTAACTTGCTCAAGATTACACGGCCAGGTGTTTCTGGGTGGGTGCTAAGTATCTGAGCCCGGATTCGATCCCCAGGTCATCCCGACACTGGGGCCGGTGCTTTTACTCACTGAACCACCTGGCCGCCCCTTATTATTTTTTTTTAAAGCATTTGATTCAATGGAACAAAATACAACCTTGAAGGTTTTCTTTTTTTTAAAACTTTTTACATATACATTAAAATTGCATGTGACTTGTGACAGATGTGACTTTGGAGATAAGTTTGTTCAACACTTCACTATGTATTAATATCAAACAAAGGTATAAAATAGAGAGATGGGTTCATTTAAGGCATTATTCTCAAAATTTTTGGTTTCAGGACTTATTTACATTCTTAAAAACTATTAAAGACCTCCCCTCTCTGCAAAGAACTTTTGTTTAAGTGGGTTATATCTATTGATGTTTGATGTATTAGATGTAGAAAAACATCTTAGTGGCATTATGAAAATAGTTTTGATTTGAGGGACCCCCCTGAAAGGGTCTCTGGACCACACTTTGAGAATTGCTGACTTAAGGTATTTTTCTGTGTCACAGGTATTTCATATAAACTCTAGACAAAAGTAAGGCTCCTGATTGATGCTACAATTCTTTAAATGCTCTTTTTCATATTTATCATTTCCAATTTTCTAATATTGTGGAGTTCCATGGTCCATTTGTCCATGCAGGAAGCTAGATTTCACAATGGATAGAGCCCTGGGCCTAGAGTCAGGAAGACATGAGTTCAAATTTGGCTTCAGACACTTACTAGTTGTGTGACCCTAAGTAAGTCACATAATGTCTAGGTCTGCCTCAGTTTCCTCAACTATAAAATGAAGATAACAGGACCTCCCTCCCAAGGTTATTGTAAAGGCCAAATGATATTTATAAAGTGCTTGCTTAGCACAGTGACTGGCACATAGCAGATAATTAGTGCTTGTTTCCTTCAAAACTATATAGCATCTCAAAGAGAATATTGACATTAGAGAAATGGATTTTGGAGGTAGGAATCAATTTGCAATTAAGGAAAACACTTATTAAAAATGTGATTTGCCTAATCTTCTTTTACTCACTTCTCAGCCCTTGTTGATAAATGACACCTGTCACTTATGAATATGTGTATGTGGACATGGGCATATCTCTAGATCTCTAATTTCATCCATGTAAGGGACTTCCACTGGGTTGAATTCTTTCACTTATGAAATAAGCTCAAGTTGTTGAAGCAAAAGTTAGAAAATCTTTGCTCAATCTCTGCATGATCAGTTCCTTAGCAATTACTAAAATAAAGCATCAGTATGTTTGATGAGTGTGAAACAACTTATTTTCAAACAAGTTTGCCTTTTTTTAACTAAAACTAGTGTAAAGCACTTTTTTAAGTTTTGCTTACTTGAAAGAATTAACTCCATTTCATTAAACATGCTACATTGGGGGAAGCTAGGTAGCTCGGTGAGTAGAGCACCAGCCCTGGAGTCAGGAGGACCTGAGTTCAGATCTGGCCTCAGACACAACACAAAAACTAGCCATGTGATCTTAGGCAAGTCACTTAACCCCAATTGCCCTCCAAAAAGCAAAAAAAACAAAAAAACCCAAAATGCTATATGATTATATAATACAAGGCCTTCATGCAATTTTTATGCAATACTCTCTCAAATGAGATATTTTTAAAGTGCTTAGCATCATACCTAGTACATAGTAGGTACTTAATAAGTGTTTGCTCCATTGTCCCCCTTGTGACTATGATAGAAAAAATTTACAAATGGTTTTAAAAAGTAAGGGTGTTTCTTGGTCCCTTTTTCTTCATTCTTCACCTTAAGTGGTCAGAACCTTTGGTGATGATAGCTTAATGATATGATTTTAAAAGCTATCTATCCCAGAATTCCATGCTGCCACCTGGCCCCCAACCCCAATTTGGCTCTTGAAAAAATCTCAATGTGTGTTGATGATAGAGTTGTCCTGCCTTTGCATTGAATAGATCTTAAAACACTACTGTCAGGGGCGGCCAGGTGGTGCAGTTAGTAAGAGCATTGGCCCCGGAGTCAGGAGAACTGGGATTGGTTCTAGCTTCAGATACTGAACACCCACACAAAATAACTGGCTGTGTAACCTTGAGCAAGTTACTTAACCCCAATTGCTTAAAAAAACACTACTGTACAAACAATGGCTAATACAAAGAAAAATATTTAGTTATCACTGAAAATCTAACGTGGTGGCTTCAGATTTTGAAGAAGAAAAACCCAGTAACTTTCCCTGGGTTATGATTAATGAATTGATTGATAAGTAGCAGATAATTAAATGCCTAGGAGTCTATTTTGGCATAAAGTCACACATCAAGATAATAAAGGCTACTCACTGGACTTTGACCCAGGGAAAAAGCCCTGCCATTTTGAAATATACTTTCACTCTGATCTATTTTCTGGTTATGAATTGAACATGTTCAACCTTGACCTTGTGAGTTCAGAAGATTATTTTAAAGTGATGGAGGAGCTCTGAAACCTTCTGACAATATAAAACTAGACCTTGGGGACCCTATCTCATTTGTTCAGAGGACATCCTTGTCTTCCTTGACTCAGGTTGAGAGCATGGATCACTGAAGGACATGGGGTCAGAAAAGATGATGTCTTGTGTAGTGTCAAGGAAATTCTCTTTGAATGCTCCCACAGCCCCAGAACTACAGGAAACAGCTGGCTGGTGGGGGAAATTCCTCCTTTCTAGGAGGGGGAAATAAGTAAGAATTTATTATGCACTTATTCTGTTCCAGGTACTGGGCTAAGTGCTTTTACAAATATTTCATTTAATCCTCACAGCAACTCTGTAAGATAGATAATATTAGTATCCCCATTTTACAGCTGAGGAAAACTGAGGCAGATAGAGGTTAAGTGACTTGCTCAGGGTCACACAGTTAGTAATTCTCTGAGGCCATATTCAGACTCAGGTCTTCCTGACTCCAAACCAAGCTCTTTGTCCACTGCACCATCTACTTGCTAACACTTCCATTAGACACCAAACATTGGTAAAGGCACTAGAGCATCTTTAACCAGTCCAATTTATATACCAGTAACAATGGGTATCATGAGTCAAATTAAGTCAGTAAGCATTTATTAAGAGTTTATGATTTGCCAGGCATTATGCGAATTGGTGGGGATACAAAGAAGGGTAAAAATAGATTGTAATGAGGAAGACAACTTGTAAACAACCATGTATGTACAAAATATGTACACGGTAAATTATTGGAGGGAATCTCAGAAGTACCACAACTATTTTACTATGATAATAAATGACAACTAATGATAATTTTATAACAATATAATTATAACTAATTAGCTATAATAATAAATATAATAATTAACTATAATAGCATAACTCTTGGTGAGAAGGGAAGGTTGAGTCTAGACTTACTGACCATGTTGGAGTCTGGATTACTCTCCTTAAGTATTTTATTTTGGTCCTAGAAGACCAAACTTGGAGACTTCTTGAGTGTTCCACTCTCACTCCCTCATTCCCATAACCAGTGCTATGCTGGAGTCATCTCAAACTGGTTCTCAAGAACAATTGTCAATTTTTTTTATTTTTGCTTTTTGGAGGGGCAATTGGGGTTAAGTGACTTGCCCAAAGTCACACAGCTAGTAAATGGTAAGTGTCTGAGGCTGGATTTGAACTCAGGTCCTCCTGACTCTAGGGCTGGTGCTCTATTCACTGCATCACCTCCCAACTGTCAAACTTTCAATGTGAGCATTTATGCTTCAGAAATCAGCAAGCATTACAAATCAGGACTTGATTTTTTATTTTGTTAATTGTCTAGGTGTAAGAAAGTGATGGGGAAAATGTTAACAATGTAGATGAAATTTTAAAATGAGTCATGCATACAATCCCCCCCCCCCAAAACTGGTTGTTAAATATTTACTAACACACCACTGCCCATATCCAATCACTTGCAAAGTCTTATGGATTTATGCCTCTTTATCATCTCTCATATGCATATACTATTTCTCTCTCAGACCATAGCCACCCTAATCCAGATCTCTATCACCTCTACTCTGGGTTATTCCAAAGCTTCCTAACTGATCTTGCTAAATCTAATTTCTCCCATTTCCAGTCCACAACACAGCTGCCAAATTGCTATTCTTAAAGCAAGACTTGAAGATGTCATTCATTCCCTACTCAAGAGGCTCAGTGGATTCCCCCCATCCCCACCCCGCCTCCAGCCTTTCCCATGCCCTCCCCTCACTGTCTTTAGAATAAGATACAAACTCCTCCGTTTGGCATTTAAATTCCTTTACAATATGACTCCAGCCAATCTTTTCAGCATGGTTATACATAATTCTCCCTCACATCCTCTATGCTCCAGGTGTTCCCTACACAGAACATTCTGTCTCCATCTCTGTGCCTTTGAACAGGCTGTCCCCCACACCTGGAATGTTCTCTCTCCATCTTTGCCTCTTGGGACTGAAGCTCCCTTCGAGGATCAGCTCAAGGGCTACCTCCTTCAAGAGGCTCTTTGTAATTCTCCCAGTTGTTAGTCCTTACCCCAGCTGCCACCACTGTTTATTTATTTTGCAAATATACCAAATCTAACTATTTTGTAAATATACATTTACTTATCTATGAAAATATGGTATCTCTCATTGATATGAAAATTCCTTGAGGACAGGGATTTTCCTTTTTAAAATTTATATCCCTAGCCCAGTACTTAACACAATACTTTCGATGCTTAACAAATGCTTATTTGCTGACTTGCTTGTTTGGGAAAGGGGGGCATTTGAGAAAGTCCATTGTGGATCAGGGTTGAGGGTAGAGATGCTCCAGAGTTTATAGAGTATGCACCAGAATGGAGGAGTAGTGATAATGAAATTTTTTTCCAGATTTAGTTTAGGGCTGACTATCTGAACTATCCTGGCTGAGCTCACTTCCTAAAGAATGTATGCTCTATACTGAGTACTAGATAAGTGACAAGTTGATTCCCACTTAGGGCTAAATCTGCTGGCCTGCTTTGGGGTTGAACTATCCCTGGTGGTTTTTCAAGGCAGAACTTGCCGGCAAAAGCTCACTGACTTCATACGTTTGGGAACTCATTTATAGTTCATATTTTATTCCAGTCAATTTCCTACCCTGTCATGACTAGCTTTGGATCTTCTATCCATCAATCAACAAATATTTCTTAAGTGTTCTAGGCACTATGTCAGGTACTTGGGATTTGAGCACAAAGGATGAAAAAATCCCTACCCACAAGGAGCTTACATTCAAATGGGAGAGACAGCAAGTATGTATAAAAATACATACAGCATGAAGTTAATAATTATAAATATGTACAAAGTAGTAGTTTGGGAGGAATGGCACTAACCATTGGGGTGGGAATCAGAAAAGGCTTCATAAAGAAGAATTCTCTGAGCTTCATCTATTATGATCTTTTGCCTTGACTGCCCCAATAATCCTTGTGCTCCATGGTCTGCTCCACTTTGGTTCCTGCTTATTTCATGCCTTTGTTTCCTCACAGTATGAATCCTCAATCCACCTTCTTGACATAATGCCACTTGCAGTTGGTCCAGCTCTGGTTTTTGCCCCAGATGCCTTGGATGAAAGTCCTCAGTATTGGATGCTTCTCAGCTGACCATGTGCCAAGTGACCTTTATTGGAATGAACTAACCTTCAAACTGGCCCCATCTGCTCTTAGCTTTTTCTCTCTCATTCACCTGGCACCTGTTAACTAGTGTACTCTATAGAAGGAATACAACTGCCCCATCTGCTGGCTCAGTTTTACTTAATTGATACCCTTTCCCTGGCCAGGCTTAGTGGTACCTGTTCAGAAAAGGTATACTGTCACAAAAAACATATATGCCTTTTCATTAAGGGTGCTCATTTATTTTATCCATCACCAACAAACTTCCAAATCAAATGGGGATAATGAAATATTTGTAAAGTAATTACCATAGTGCTTAACGAATCCTTCCCTACCTTCCTTCCTTCCTTCCTTCCTTCCTTCCTTCCTTCCTTCCTTCCTTCCTTCCTTCCTTCCTTCCTTCCTTCCTTCCTTCCTCCTTCCTTCCTTCCTACCTTCCTTCCTTCCTTCCTTCCTTCCTTCCTTCCTTCCTTCCTTCCTTCCTTCCCTCCTTCCTTCCTTCCTTCCTTCCTTCCTTCCTTCCTTCCTTCCTTCTTCCCTTTCTTCCACACTAAACCATGAAACAAATAATTGATGGAACAAAAAGATGTCACTAGTGTAACATAGAGATTACAGATCTGAAAACCTTATAAAACATTTCCTACAAACATCCCTTCATTTTTAATCCAGGATTCTGGCAGTTCTGGTTGGGAAAGGAGTTAGACCTGTCTCAGTAGGGAGGATGAATTCATGTGGCCATTATTAAGGGCCTAAAAGGATTTCAAAATCTCAAATAAAAAGCATTTGTCAAAATTAGGCTATGTTGAAGGACAGAACTGTGAGTACCGAGTTTATAAATAACTTATACAGCTTCTATTAAATTATTTTCCATTTATGACATTCAGTATGTTGAAAAAAATGACTTGGTAATGGTTACAACCAAGATTGACAAAAATAAGGTAGTTACAGGATTATAAAATAGATCATAGGCTTTGAGCTAAAAGGAATCTTAGAGATATTTTTTTCCTAATCCCTTTATTTTACAGGTGAAGAAACTGAGGTTTAGAGAGGTTGCTGCTCACTCAGGGTTACACAGGTATTAAGTGACAGAGTGGAAATTTGAACCAAAATTTTCTGAGATCAAACCTAGCCCTCTTTCCATTATATCACACTGGCTATGAGATTGCAGGGTAGGAGTAAGGATGGATAAGTGCATAAATGAATGAATTAATGAAAAGGCATTTATTGAATACTTAATATGTGCTAAATTCTAAGACTAAAATACTTATGCCAAAGAGGAGAATTCCCTGCTTACTTTCATTTTTTCCAATATATCTTATTAAATATTTTTCATTTATAAAAAATTTAGCTTCTATATTTAAAAAAAATTAGTTCCAAATTCTCTCTTTCCCTCCCCCTTCTCCCCTTTCCTCTAGAAGGCAAGTGATTTGATATCAATTTTATATGTGAAGTCGTTCAAACCATTTTCCCATATTGGCCATGTTGTAAAAGAAAACAGACAAAAAAGGAGAAAAACAAAGGAAGCTTAAAAAATATGTTTCACTCTGCATTCAGAGTTCATCTTTTCTCTCTCTGGAGATGGGTAGTGTTTTTCATCATGCATCCTTTTGAATTGTCTTAGATCATTGTCTTGATTAGAGTAGCCAAATCTTTCACAGTTGATCATCTTTAACCTATTGCTGTAACTGTGTACAATCATCTCCTAGTTATGCTCATTTCACTTTGCATCAGTTCATATGTTTTACAAGGTTTTTCTGAAACCATCCTGAGTATCATTTCTTATAGCACAATAGTATTCCATCACAATCATACACCACAACTTGTTTACCCATTATTCTATTGATGGGTATTTCCATTTCCATGATTTCCAATTCTTTGCCACCGCAAAAAGAATTGCTCTAAATATTTTTGTATAAATAGGTGCTTTCCCCATTTCTTTTGATCAAGGAGCTTATATTTTAATGGGGGGGGGGGGTAGGGAGAGACAACACATTGGTAGGGGTGTGCTGGAACCAGTCCTGAGAGCTTTAACACCCTGGAAATCAGCATATGCTACAAATCAAGACTTGATATATTGTTTTGTTAATTATGTAGACTTGAGAAAATAATGAAGAAAATATTAAGAATCAAGATTAAACTTAAAAGCGTACCTTGTTTTTCTGGTGGTTGTTAAATATTCATCAGCGCACAACTGCTAGAAGTACTCCAGAGAGAAGTACTTTGGTTTGGAAAGTTACAGTGAAGTCATATTGCCATAGATTGACTTACCCTTTCCCATATAAGTAAAAAAAATTATCATGGTTCCAAAAACTAGAAAGTTTCTATGGAGGTGGGGGAGGAAAGGAGAAAAGAGTATGCACATGGTGTGAGGTGGCTGGTGAGAAGATGGCCAGAGAATAAAGAGAAACATGACTGGAGCCAGTCTAGATAGAGTGGGCCAGATGAGCCATTCACCAATCAGGACAGTTGGACCCCAGGGTGGAAGCTGCAGAGCCGAAAGAATTAATCATCCAGGGTATTATCTCTAGTTTCACCAGTGGGATAGCCTCTGAGACAATGGATGGGGAATTAAATGGAGGAGACCATTAGACATTGGAGTCAGAAGGAGAGGGATGCAAATGATTATCATCAGTGTACTCAGTTGAGTATGCCAATCTCTGAATCTCACAATGTTGTCCCTTTAGGGGGGACATGGTCAAATATGTTTGAAGTGTCATTCAACTAGAGTACCCACTGAACAAGGCAATCTGTCAGTGATATGCTCTGACTCTGGTTTTATCTAGTCTCCCTCATCTTTATTGACACAGTGTATTTGGTTTATCCTGATTTTTTTTCTCTTGGCTCATCTTTCTTCCTTGGCTTCCCAAAACAATGTGCTTCACCTGATCTACAAATCTTCACTTCTGTTCTCTTCACTGCCATGATGACTCTTTCGTTTAATTGGCCTGTGATCCTTGACTGTGAGTTGACTCCTACTTGCCTTTCTTAAGCATGGCCAACTCCTTCCCTCTGCCCAGGGATGTTGTAAGGCTCAAATGAAATAACGGATGTAAAGCACCTTACAAACTTTAGCAACACATATAAATGCCAGTTATCATCATCATCATCATCATCATCATCATCATCATCATCATCATCATCATCATCGTCATTGTCATCATGATCATCATAATCATCATGATCATGATGATTATGATCATCATCATCCTGATGATCTCAAATAATGTTTATAGAACTATACTGGGATGTGCTGGTAAATTTTTTCAACCTAGTTCTCAAAAAAAGTATGCTACATACACTTTTTAGTTTGATCTTCATTTGTGCACTTTTTAAATATAGACAATTAACAAAATAATAATCAAGCCCTGATTGAGAGCAGTTGTGAACTTTGGAGATGTAAATGCTTGCACTGAACATTGAACAAAGGGCTCTCCAAAGCTGGTCCAAGGTACCTCCAACTCAGTCCTTAGCTCTTTCACCACTCCTCTTCTACCAACCCATTGCCTTTTCTTTTTCTACTGGTCTCTTTCATTTCCTTTACTTGACCAATTGCAACTGACTGGATGCAGCATTTTTTGCTATGAAGAAGAAAAGCTACAAGGCTTAATTCCTAGGTGATAGAGAAGACAGCAATGCATCAGTTTCTAATTTCATGGAAAATATTCAGAGCAGGCTATTGGAGGCAACTAGGTAGCTTATTGGGTAGAGTAGTGGACCTGGAATCAGGAAGATTTGAGTTTAAATCTGGTCTCACTTACATACTAGCTGTGTGACCCTGGGCAAGTCATTTAACCTTGTTTGCTTCAGTTTCCTCATCTGTAAAATGAGTTGGAGAAGGAAATGGCAAACCACTCCAGTATCTTTGCCAAGAAAATACTATTAGGGCGGCTATGTGGCATGGTGAATGGAGCACCGGCCCTGGAGTCAGGAGGACCTGAGTTCAAATCCGACCTCAGACACTTAACACACACACAAACTAGCTGTGTGACCTTGGGTAAGTCACTTAACCCCAACTGCCCTACCCTCCCCATTTCAAAAAGTAAAATAATGATAATAAATTAAAAATATTTTAAAAAAAGAAAATACCATGGATGCTATTGGGATACTAGGGTCCACAGGGTCACAAAGAATGAGACAATTGAACAATAACAATTCAGAGCAGAGTTTCCAGGTGGTTCTTACTATACCTGATCCCTAACTTGTTGGATCTCTCTGGTGGCTTGTAGAACAGTCCAGTGTTAGTTGTCTATTTTTCTATTGCTATAGATGCTTGGGAAGGCATTATAGCTTTTAAAAGCAAACATTTCATTTTAGAATTTGTGAAAGAGAGAAAAGGCAGGAATAGAATGATACATGGTCTAGATTTGGGGAGAACGGATTTCAAAGAATTATAGAATGATAGGACCTAAAAATTCTATAACAGGAGTCAACCCTGAAGGTATAGGAATCTCTCAAGATTGAAATTTTGAAGACAGAAAGAAAAAGGATTCATAGGAGGGAAAAAAGGGGGAGAGTTGTCACAGAGTACTCACTAATCAATTTAGGTTTTTAAAAGACATATACCAAACAAATAAACCTTGGAAGATGAATACAAAAAGTATGGTGTGTTGCTATAAAATTAGTGCCAGAATTACTAAAATTTCAAATAACTTGAGAATGGCAAAGAAAATTGAAATTAACCAAAAAGGAGGGTTTTGTTTTGGGGGGGGGCAAGGAAATTGGGGTTAAGTGACTTGTCCAAGGTCACACAGCTAGTTAAGTGTCAAGTGTCTGAGACCAGATTTGAACTCAGGTCCTCCTGACTTCAGGGCCGGTGCTCTATTCACTGAGCCACCTAGCTGCCAAAACCTAATGGTATCTTAATCTACATCAAGGGAGACATAATGACCAAGATAAAAGTGGTAGTAGTCCTATTGTATTCTGCTCTAATGAGACCACTACTTGAGTAGTGTGTCCAGTTTTGAGTGCTATATCTTAAGGAAGACATTGATAAATTGGAGAATCCAAACTAGGGCAGCCAGGATGGTGATGGACCTCAAGATCATTAGTGGAGGCTGAGAGCTGCCTTAGAATATTTTAAGGGTTATTAAAAATTAGACTTGTTAGAATTGGTCCCAGAGGGCAGAGAAATAGGAAAAATGTGTGTGTGTGTGTGTGTGTGCATGTATGGGGGAGCATTACAAGGAGGCAAATTTAAGTCTGATATAAGTAAAAACCATACAAACAAAAAGCCTTCCTAAAAATTAGAGTTATCCAGAAATGGAATGGGATGTCTCAGGAGATATTGGGTGCCTCTTCATTGAATGTCTTCAAGGAAAGGCCAAATGACCTCTCATCACATATGTCACAGTACTGATTCTTCTGAAGATACAAACTGGGCTTAGCTTCTGAAGTCTCTTTCAGCTCTGAAATTCTATGATTCTGTGAAGGAATGTGATGGGCTTAAGTAGTCTATAAGCTGTTATCAGTGATGACTTGCATGCATTGAAGGGCATAAAAGATATCATCCAGGAAGTGTAGGATCAGAAAAGTAGGTGAGATGGAAAAAGTGAGAACCAGTGCTAGTAAATGAGTAGCCTAAATGCAAATGCTCTGCTACCCCCTGACCACTAAAAGAACCTAGTACAGATATTCTTAATCTAGGGACCATACACTTTAAAATAAAATAATTTTATACCTGTACTTCTATATAACTGGTGTCCTTTACAATTCTATGTATTTTATTTTATGCTCTTAAAAATATTACCCTGAGAAGAGGTCCCTGGGCTTAATCCCCTGGACTGTCAAAAGGGTCCACAGTACAAAAAAGGGGAAGTACTTCTGGGTTAGAGGATGACTTTACAACAAAGAGTAGAGCTTAATCCTCTATAGATTTATAGAAGAATATGGACATGGATCACACAGGATGGGAGAAGTGAATGGGTATCTGCACTGATAGAAGAAGTGATCATGAATATTAGTGAGATCATGAATTCATTGAAGGATTAAAGAAGTCATTTATGTCAAAAGATTGTAACTCAGGCATCCTTTGTTCCATATGTCTTTTTTTTCAATGCTTTATTAACTTCTGATTTACATCATTCATTTCTGCCAGATTTTGAGTTACAAATTTTCTCCCCGTTTTTCCCCTACCCACTGCCCCAAAATAGCAGTCTCACAGGATATCTCCTCCTCCAATCTGCTCTCTCCCATATTTTCTCCCATACCCCTTTCGACTTTTCCAGTGGATCTCTATGCCCCAGTGCTTGTATATCTTATTTCACAATTACATGTAAAATAGTATTAATATATATATATATATATATATTTGAATATTTGATTTTAAAACTTTGAATTCCAGATTCATTCCCTTCCTCCCTTGTCACTGACCCTTACTGGGATGATAAGCAGTTCAGTATAAGTTGTACATAAGTGGCTAATGCAAAACAATAACATAGTAGATATATTGTAAAAGACTGACTATATTTCCCTCCCTCCTATTCCACCTCCCACTTCTATTCTCTACTTTGATCCCGTCCCTTTTCAAAAGTGGTTGCTTCCAACTTCCCTCACCCCCTGCTGCTTGCCCTCCCTTCCATCATCCCCCCTTTCATCCCCTTCCCCCCCTACTCTTCTGGAGGGTGAGATACCCTATTTAGTGTGTATTTCATTCCCTCCTCAAGCCAAATTCAATGGGAATAAGGTTGACCCATTCCCTTTTACCTTCCTGTTCTTCCCCTCCATTGTAACCATTTTCCCTTGCCTCTTCTATATGAGATAGTTTACTCCATTCTGTCTCTCCCCATCTCCTCTCATTATATTCCTCTCTCACCTCTTAATTTCCCCTTTTAAGTATCATCCCTTCCTGTTAAATTGGTCCTGTGCCCTCTATGTATACCTGTAAACATATATACACACATTCACATATGTATTCATATGCCCATATACCCTCATATATAGACATATATACATGTGTCTATATATACATATATATATTTCTATTCCCTTCAACTACTGAGAAAAGTTTCATAAGTTACAATTATTGCTTTTCCATGTAGGAATGTTAATAGTTCAACTTTGATAAGTTCCTTATGATTTCTTTTCCCTGTTTACCTTCTCATGCTTCTCTTGCTTCTTGTATCTGAATGTCAAATTTTCTATTCAACTCTGGTTTTTTCATCAAGAATGCTTGAAAGTCCTCTATTCCACTGAATGACCATATTTTCCCCTGAAACATGATACTCAGTTTTGCTGGGTAGGTGACTCTTGGTTTTAATCCCAGCTCCTTTGACCTCTGGAATATCATATTCCAAGCCCTTCGATCCCTCAGTGTAGAAGCTGCTAGATCCTGGGTTATCCTGATTGTGTTTCCACAATATTCAAATTGTTTCTACCTGGCTGCCTGTAATATTCTCTCCTTAATCAGGGAATTCTGGAACCTGGCTATAATATTCCTAGGAGTTTTCTTTTGGGGATCTTTTTCAGGGGGTAATCGGTGGATTCTTTCAAACTCTATTTTGCCCTCTGGTTCTAAAACATCAGGGCAATTTTCTTTGAGAACTTCCTGGAGGATGATTTCTAGGTTCTTACTTTGATCATGGCTTTCAGATAGTCCAATAATTTTTAAATTATCTCTCCTGGATCTATTTTCCAGGTCAGTGGTTTTTCCCATGAGATATTTCACATTGCCTTCTATTCTTTCATTTGTTTGGATCTGTTTAACAGCATCTTGATTTCTCATAAAGTCATTTGCTTCCATTTGCTCCAATCTAATTCTGAAGCAATGATTCTCCTCATTGAGCTTTTGAGATTCTTTTTCCATCTGGCAAATTTGACTTTTTAAGGCATTCTTCTCCTCATTGCCTTTTTGAGCCTCTTTTGCCATTTAAGTTAGTCTATTTTTTAAGGTATGATTTTCCTCAGTCAGGCTGTTGACTCTCATTTTGTAATTTTCTTGCATTGTTCTCATTTCTCTTCCAAATTTTTTCTCCACTTCTCTTAACTGCTTCTTAAGGTCCTCTATGGCCTTCAACCAGCTCATATTTTCCTTTGAAGCTTTTGGTGCAGGAGTTCTGACTTCACTGTCTTCCTCCTGTTCCATGCTTTGCTCCTTTTTGTCCCCCAAATAGGAGTCTAATGTTGGAATCTTCTGTCTGCTTTGTTTCCTTTGCCTGGTCCTGCTTTTTGTCACAGTAGGACTGTGCAATCAGACAGGGGAGCTTTGGTCCCAAATGCTGGGGTTTTCTCAGCTGCTGGAGGTATTAGATGGTGCCCTCTCTGAGGCCTCCACATGCTCTGGCAAGCTGGACACACACCCCAGGACCTC
Organism: Petaurus breviceps papuanus; assembly: GCF_028583685.1. NCBI lineage: Eukaryota > Metazoa > Chordata > Mammalia > Diprotodontia > Petauridae > Petaurus > Petaurus breviceps. The sequence goes on from NW_027187302.1 coordinate 1,031,541, forward strand.
CACCCTAGACCGCAACCCAGATTCAAGCAGGTTAAAGCAAGAGCGATTACCCCTCAGACTGGTGCTTGGTCCCCCTACACTCTGCAGGCCAGGAGCTGAAGCTGCCACGTGGTGTTGGCTGGCTGTGCAGGTGTCTCAGCGGCTTCTTGCCCTGGTGGGCAAAAGCCACACACTCCCACTTACTGGGTCCCAAAGTGCAGACTGCACTGACCTCTCACTTTGTCCTTCACATCTATGTGTTGATAAGTCTGGAAAAGGCTATAGCTGCTGCTGATCTGGGGTCCCTCTGGCTGGCAGCTGGTCAAGCCCGCCCTGGGGCTAAAACCTTGATGTGGGGCTGGGCTCGGCTCACTGAGCACTGTGCTGGCCGATTCCTGCCAGCCTGCCAGATTGTCCAGTGGGAGGTTAGCTTCTCTGTGTCATTTTGTGGGTTCTGCAGCTCCAAAGTTTGTTTAGAGTCCCTTTTTTACAAGGATTGGGGAAGGTGGAAGGAGGAGCCATGGGAGAGGTCCTGCTTCTACTTGTTCCATATGTCTTGCAAAGGCCTTTGGTTTAAAGCAATAAAATATCAACATGATCTACCAGATTGTTATAGATTGTTCTGGATGGCATACTTGAGTTATTAAAAATTTTAATGCACAGTGCTTTTTATGTAAACTCTTTATCCATACATATCAAAGTTAATTATGGTTTAAAATTAGCAGTGCATTCATTTAGCCTGGCATTTCTTTTCTTTCTTTGCCAATTGTGTTTTTGTACAATCACATTGTGTAGCTGCAAGGTGCCAGAATTTGGTGACTACTGATTGCTAGGGTCCTACAACCTTTGATATAGGGGTGTTGAAGAGGAGAGGAAAGAGATCAGAAAGTGTTATCAGGTTGCTGTTATCAATCTTTTCACATGGAGCCCCATGTAAAAAGTACTATATAAATTCTATCATCATCAGCAGCAGCAGCAGCAGCAGCCGTAGCTTACAGGTTTTTGGGCCTCAAGTACTATAATAACTTAATTCCCTGAGTCTTCTACTGCATTCCTACTGAGCTCAAGCAACGTATTACAGGGGTGTGCTGGCAAATCTTTAACAACCAGGCTCTCTGGGGGAGGTGGGGAGGAGGTTGTGTGCACAAACACTTTAAAGTTTAATTTGCATTATTAACACTTTCTTAAGTCTAGACAATCAATAAAACAACAAATCAAGCCTTGATTTGTAGTAATTGCTATTTCTGAGGTTAAATGCCCACACTGAAACTTAGCAATTGGCTTTATTAAGCCAGTGTACAAGAGAAAGAAATACAAATACAGACACACAGGAGAAACCACTAAGGACTAAACAATCACGCCCCTCAGAGATGTACTGCTCTTCTGGAAGGAAGTCTCACCTTGTACCTCTTTCTGAAATACACACAGCCCAGATCCCAGTACTCTTCCTACTTTTATATCCAGCTAGAGTGAATTTACAAATTAGTACAAATAAAAAATACTGAGAAATGGTGGCATGGATTCAAATACACACTATTCAAAGTTAATAATTATGAAAAATGTAGCAATTTGTTCTATCCCAGTGGTAATTTGCTATTTGAATTTGAATAATGTGACCACTTCATGGGATTCATTATTTGTACTAAGGGAGACCTAGATGTATATGAATGAATGAATGAATGAATGAATGAATGAATGAATGAATGAATGAAAAAGCATTTATTAAGCACTTATTATGGACCAAGTTCTGGAGATACACATAGAAATACCAAAAAGAAGAAAGTTCTTACTATATAGAAGCTTACCTTTTGATGAAAGAGAGAATACATATAGGGGAGTTGTAGCTAGGAAGGGTTATTTTGGTTTGGATAGTCACAGGGATCCTGAGTGGAGGCAATCAGGAATTGCTCACCATAACTTTTCCAGGAACAATGATTGATTTAATTATGGTTTCAGAGATGGAAAGGAGGGAAAGGCAGCACAGAGCATGCCCACAAGGGAGTAAGGTCTTGAGGCTATGTCTGGGGAGTAAAGCTCTATGACCTAAGGTAGTTTGTCCTGATATAGTGGTACATGTGAAGCATTCATCATTTGGGGCAGTGAAGTCCCGTCCCCCGCCCCAGGTGGGAGTTCAGTTAGGAAAGAGTTAAGTCCTTTAGGGAATACTCTCTAATACAAGCAGTGTAGGAAAGATACTAGTGCCCTTTTGAAGGCCATTGGCAATAGGTGCAGCCTTCCTGCCCCATAAATCAACTTCTCTGTCTTCCTGACTGTGGTAAGTCTTAGAGATCTCAGAAGTCATCTACCAAGGGTTCTTAGCCTGGGGTTTATGAATTAAAATGTTTTTAATATTCAAAAATATTTTGATTACTATTAAAAATTCTTAAAAATTTATTTAGTTTTATTTTTCCCTGGTTACACCTAAAAACAACTTTAACATTAATTTTTAAACTTTGAGTTCTCTCCCTCTATCCCCACTCCCCCCCGCCTTCCCTGCCACTGAGAAGACAAGCAATTTGATATAGGTTACATAATAGTCATGTTATGAAAGAAAACATAGACAAAAAAAAACTCAAGAAAAAAATGAAAGTTTAAAAAAGTATGTTTCAAACTGTATTCAGATACCATCAGTTCTTTTTCTGGGAATGGATAGCATTTTTCATCATAAGTCCTTCAGAGTTTTCTTGGATCATTGTATTGCTGAGAATAGCTAAGTCATTCACAGCTGATCATCTTACAACATTGCTGTTATTTTTTACACAATATATTTCACTTTGCATCAGCTCATATAAGTTTTTTCCAGGTTTTTCTGAGAGCATCCTCCTCATCCTATCTTATAGCACAATACTATTCTATTATAATCAAATATGACAATTTGTTCAGTCATTCCCCAATTGATGGACATCTCCTCAATTTCCAATTCTTTGCCACCAGAAAAGAGTTGCTATAAATATTTTTGTATATATAGGTCTGTAGCATCAATGTGGCAGCTATGAATATGCTGATGTAATGCTGAATTGCAAAAGATGACAAACTCTCCACATGGAAGACAGAACCAAAACATTTATTCAAACAACAGAAAGCTGAATCCCAGTACCAGAAAGCCAAATATGTAGCAACAAAGAAATCTATACACAATAACAGCACAGAGGACACTGTCATCCCCAAGCCTTCCCCCTGCTAGGAACTTTCTGCAAATGAACACTGACAGCTTGCTGCATGCTTCCTCTCTCTTCCTCAGCTCTTACTAGTCTCACCAACTTCCTCTGGGCTCTGCTCCACCCTTCCTGCTCCTCTCACCACAGGCTTTATGTGACTCACACTCATAAGACTTAGACTTCCATGTGACTTAAACAAGTCACATGGACTTATAAATGGATGGGAAACATCTTCCCATTTACATTACCATTACAAGATCCTTTTCCTTTTTGGTCTTTTATATCTTTTGGAATATAGACCTAGTAGTGGTATTGCTAGGTTAAAAGGGTTTTATAGCCATTTGGGCATAGCTCCAAATTGTTCTACAGAATGGTTAAATCAGTTCATAACTCCACCAACAGTGCATTAATGTCTCATTTTTCCCACATCTCCTCCAACATTGGTTATTTTATTTTTCTGTTCTATTTTCCAATCTAATAGAATGAGGTAGTATCTCAGAATTGTTTTAATTTTCACTTCTCCAATCAATAGTGAATTAGAGAATTTTTTGAATGGCTATGGATAACTTAGATTACTTCAGCTCAAAACTGTTCATATCTTTTGATCATTTTTGATCAATGTATTTCTATGTACTGTATTTCAGTACAATTGGTTTCCTTTGTAACCTTATGGATTTTATTTTATGCATCTAGCAACATTATTCTTAGGAATTAGTAGGCTTCCCTAGACTGCCAAAAGGGTTCATGACACTAAAAAGGCTAAGAACAACCTGATTTTAGTCCAATTCCCTCATTCTATGTATGACAAAAAGTAGGCTCCATAGAGGTAAAGGTCACATAGCTGTAAGTGGCCAAGTTAAGGCCATGAATGCAGGCCTCCTTGCTCCTAGTTCATTATACTTAAAGGCATTGTAAATACAGTGGGAAAAAAAATGTGTGTTTAATAAGTACAGTTTTAGTGCATAGAAAGAGGTTGGATTAGGAGCCTTTAGACTTGATGGTCCTTCTCTACTAATGATTTACTTAGCCTGAATCTACTTATGTCATGAAATGAATCAAATTTGTTCGTGGTGTCTTGTTACTACAACCTAATCACGGGACTTGTTGCTACCGAATAGGGGGAGAAACTCATTTCTCTTCATATTGAAACTGTGTGAATGAATGAAATCTTAACAAAATCTTAAATAATTTTGTAAAAAAGGCACTATGTTATTAAAATGAATTGAGCTGGAGAGTTTAAATGACCTCCACAAATAACTGCCCCTCACTGTATCAGGATTTTGGACTAGATTTCTAAAGTCCTCTAAATGCAATACTTCTTTCTACCTTATACTCCTAAATTCACAAGTGATTTGATGTTCAAACCTAAATATCGGATTAGTCTACCTCTGTCATGTAGAGAGGGCAAATTCTCACAAGGCCAGGCCACTGGGCAAAGTTTCCAGTCTAAAGGTCTGTTTTATTTTAGTCATATATTACATATGATTATTATGAACTTTTCTTTTTTGATGGAAGCAGGGAAGGGTTTATTTGAAAGCAGGGTAGAAACTTACAGAAATAAGCTGATGGTTCTCAGAACACATTTAGGCGTTTGCCCAATGGCTTGTAGCATAGCCTGTATTTTCTTAAGTGAGGCAGGAGAAATTGAACTCCACCTCCCACATCACAAATTGCATCTAAGTCCTTCCCCTAACATTCCCTCAGTGGAAACTTTGCCCAGTGGCCTAGCCTTGTGAGAATTTGCCCTCCCTGCTTGGCAGGGTTAGAGTGACTGGTTATCCAAGTTTGAAAATCAAATCAGTTTACAGACTTAGGAATGGAAAGAGTCTTCATTCCATTTGTAGTCAAAGGACCTGGATTTCAATCTCATTTCTGCTTATGCTTTTATGACCTTTTGCAAGTCAATTAATTTTTCTTGTTCTCAGGTTCCTTGTTTTTAAAATGAGATCACTGGATCAGGTGATTTTTGAGGTCCCTTCCAACTCTGGATATATGATCTTTAGCACTATTTTGATTTTATAAAGTATTTGGGGTTAAAAAAAACCTAGGAACATATGCAATTGCTTTGTTGTTCCTTCTGGTGCCTATTTCCCAATGCTTCAATAATTTTTGATCCTCTGATTAGCATATTTTTGTTTCTAGTCTGCATCTTGCTTATGCTCCCCTAAAAGAATATGATAATAAAGTCTCAATCCATCAATTAAATATTTTTGAGTGATCAACTTTGCCTGGAAACTTGTCTATATACTTTATGAAGTTAGTCATCCAAAATATTTAATTGATGGATTGCTATCATATTACCATACTCTTCTGGGGACAATAAGTAAAATGCAGAATAGTGACTAAATGCCACGTTCCTCCACCCGTGCCTCTGGCTACTTCTTAGCACTCTAGCTCTGCTCTGAGCCTCTGGGCCTCTTATTGGTGTGCCTGACCCAGATTGACCACCACTGCTCCTCCCAGGCCAGCTTCATGCCATGCCACTGTGGGCATACCTCCATGCCTTGTTCTAGAAACTATAATCAAATCAACAACATTCCTAGAAAATATACGTGGCCCTATGCCTCCACTCTCCATCCTGGTGATTTCTCTGACCAAAACACTTCACTCTGACCACCCCACTCTATCCAAGGTATATCCTTATTAGACAGCAAGCTCCTTGGAGGCAGGACATGTTTTGCCTTCTGTATTTTCATTTCCAATACAGGCATATTAGAAACACTTAATATAATATTTTTTAAAAATTCATTCTTTTACACATTAGTCTGATACCATGCATTACAAGAAAAAACACCTTTGCATAATACTTTGAGATCAGAATTTATATCTAATGTTAACTAATTGTTCTTACTTTCTCAAAAGACTTTACTGATGACTCATGCTTAGCTGATGCTTTTCTGTGACTGCACATCTTTTTGTGTCTAATACATGAATATCCAGTTCTGCTTTGCTTTGTAGTTATAGAGTACTTCCTCCCCAAGTGAGAGACCAGGAATTTTTCTTTGCTGACAAATTTATGGCTTCCCACTTTTCTCTGTCATTTAAAGTCTGATTCCTATTCTTCTCCTGCATGTTCATCACCCCCACCCAAGTGAGTGTCATCAGTAAATTTAGGGTAAATGCTGTTTTCCAAAATTCAAGTCATTAGGAAAAAAGAAATGCTGGGCCTATGACTTGAAAATAGTGCTCAATATGACCTTTTTCTCTAGGGAAATGACCAACTGTCCAAACCAGCTGTCCAGTCACCAAGTGGTAGCATGATCTAAATAAATCAAGGAAGGGGGTAAAAAGCTATTTTTTTTCTATTATAGTCAATGCATTCCTTCTTATAGATGAGAAATGCTTTCTAGTACAGTTCTTTAATTTCCTTCTACTCCTGTGATTCTGCATCATCTGTGGAAGCAAAACTAGATTTCTCTCCCTAATCATAAATGTCATGTTACATATGACAATGGAATTTTAAAAATTAAATCTTAGGACTTATTAAAGGTTAGGGACTGGATCTGTGGCTTTATTGGTATAAGGAACCCATAGATGAGGAGACTCTACCAATTTAGGCTGGCACCTATTCTACAGAGTAGAGTCTTAGAGTTTTGCCAGAGTACTAAGGGGTTGAGTGATTTGCTCATAGTCACACAGCTGATATACATCAAAGGCAAAGATTCCAAGTCAGGTCTTTCTGACTTTGAAGTTGGTTCCCTATCCACTGCCTTCTATCAAAAGCCCTCTAAAAATCTAAAATCTGAAATAATTAACATGAATATAGAATAATATCACTTTATGCTGAAAAGGATAAATATTTCAGGCTTAAGATATCTGTGCATTATATGTAGTGTCTTAGCAACTGAATCTACAATGCAGTTTTAACATTCCAGATATGATGTTCAAATTCATGTATATATAAATATTCTGTATTTCTTTTATTCTGCTACGTATGTTTGCCATCTCCTGGCAAATGTGTATCTGATAATATAGTTGTGTGATGATACATTTACAGTATAGATAGATTATGAAACAGAAGATTTAAAAAATACATATATGCTTTTAAAAAACCCTCAGCTAATTGAGATACTTGTAGGCTCAAAAGTAAATCTGCCTGTTTTCAATCCAGATATTCCCATGTATGAGTGTGATTAGCACAGACTTGTTAAATCTCTCCCAGGGCCATTTGTGAGCACCCTCTAGTTTAGAACAACACACTCTGGGCCTGGCTTTGTCTGCAGTCTTTGGCCTAGGCCAGATTCACTGCAATCTTTAAACCTGCTGCAGAGGAGAAGCTTCTCACAGATGTTTCTGTTTTGGCGACACCTACAGTTCACTGAAAAAGATCTGTGCAAAATTACAATCCTACATTCCTATGTAATGATTTGTTTGAATAACAAATAAGAAAAGTCTACTGCTTTAAAGGTGCTTTTGACTTCTGCAAATGAAAATGCAGTGGCTGTGACATCTCCCACAACAGTACTGATTCTCAGACTGAAAGCATTTCCATTAAAATACATTGATTTTTAATATTATTTATTTGTACATTTTTCCATTAAAAAAAAGAAATAGTGCAGTATTAGCTTATAGATAAAATTGAGGCATTGGTGAATTGGGCACATTCAGACATAACATTTTAAGTGTCCAAAATGATATCATTTCTCAGTTAAGAGTTCACATAGTCGGTTTTAGTTTAAAAAGAAAAGGAAATCCTAAGTCCAAAAGAATGAAGGTAAAAAATGCTACTCCCTTCCTGACAGACAGATAATAAACTTAAAATTCAGAAAATATGTGCTTTTTTGGATATGTCTTATGTAAGGGTTTGTTTTGCCAAACTACATAGCTATGTATGGAGATATTGTATGTGTGTGTGTGTGTGTGTGTGTGTGTATGCATGTGTGAGTGCAAATATTTGATTTGCTCAGTGGGGAGGAAAACAGTAGAAGGAACAGATTAAAAATACTTGTTACTTGAAAAAAATGTTGGTGCTCATGTAAATATGTTTTGTTACTTTTATACTTTCCTCAGTGTCAGCTACTTTGTTTTTGGCAGAAATGAAATAATAGTGATTTCTGTAGCCAAAACCCAACAAGAGGACATGGGAATTCCATTTGGGAGGTTGAAAGACCATGGTGCAGAGATGACAGTATGCATAGTGGGCCTATTCTTCATCAATTAGTTATCAAACCTCTTTACTCAGCATCAGTGGAACCATCAAAGGATACTGTTGAAACAAAGTTAATAACAATCACCTAGGATTCATGGTAAATAAAAAATATTCTGGAGAACGTTTTCAGTTCACTCTGTCAACTAATTTTAATGTCATTGTTGTTTGTTCTTCATTATTGAAGAGGACCATGGTATCAGGAAGGTGATGCCATGACCTGCATGTAAATTGGATTTAAGGGAGGGTTGTGCAAAGTCACCAGCCTCACTGTCCTCTAAAGCCAGATATCTTGGTCCAGTGGTAAGATATAGTTCAGGACAACTGGAGATGGCCTCATTACATGAGTGATGGGAAGAGAGTCAACATAGCAAAATGGATAGAGAGCTAGCCTTAGAATCAAGGTCTGAGAAGCTGCTTCTGACACAGAATAGCTATGTGACCACAGCTAATCTTCAATCCAGTTACAAGAGCACTAGTCTTGGTATCAGGAAGACTCATCTTTATGAGTTCAAATCCAGTTTCAGACATTTACTAGCTGTGTGATTCTGGGCAAGTCACTTAACCCTATTTGCCTCAGTTTCCTCATCTATAAAATGATTGGAAGAAGGAAATGGAAAACGTCTTCGGTATCTTTGCAAAGAAAATCCCAAATGGGGTCATGTAGAGTTGGACACAACTAAAAATGACTGAACAACAACAACCGTCCTTCATTAGTTTCCAAATTAGGAATTCCCTCTGTCTGTCAACTCTCAGGAAGAGCCCAAAAGAAAGGGAAAGAAATCATAATAATCATTTAAAAAATTAGAATCAACAACATGTAAAATACAGATGAATATTTCAAAATAACCTTGACTATTAGAAAAGGTCATTTGATTTTCTTTTGCTGTTAATCTTCAGGATTAGCCTTTGAATGTCATACTTCAGGCATATTTACAAAACTTTCAAAAATGACTCAAAGTGCATATTGGCTAATTTACATAATTAAGATAAATACCATTAGTAACCTATTAATAAAGCCAAATGTTGACAGTTAAACTTTATCCTCCCACTGGCAGCTTAGACCCTCCTTACTTCTCACCTGGACTATTTCAAAAGCTTCTTAACTGAAGCTTACCCTACATCCTATCTCTGACCTCTCCAGTTTATTTTTCACACCACAGACAAAGCAATTGCCCCAATGTAAAGGCCTGATTATATCACTCCAATGCTCAAAACCTATCAGAGAATCATTGTCGTCATTATGTTGAACCTCCTTATCCTGGCCAGCATTTACAGCCCTCCACAATCTGGCTTCAAACTACCCTTCTAGCCTTTCCCCACTAGTCTGGCCCTCTTTTCTTCATCCATTTGCACCATTGGCCATTCCTCCAAGAGATTGACAGTTTAAATGCTTACCTTCTTTCAAGGCCTAGCACTGGGGCTACCCTTATAAAGCTAGCCAGAAATGATAACTCCTCCCACCAAATCTTTCAGTTCTCTCTGCTGGACTTGTCCTATGTACTTATTAGACTTTTGCTTGTATTATAGTTACTTGTGAACTTGGTTTATCCTTTGATAGTAAATTATTTGGAGCAGAGATATGTCACTTTTCATTTTTATATCTCTATCACCTAGCACAATGCACTGTACCAAGTAGGTATGTTGAATTGAAATTAACTCCTTTGAGGCTAGGGTACAAGTTTCTTCTGTCTTTCTATCCCCAGCATTTAGCATAGTGCCTGGTACATAGTAAGCCCTTAATAAATGCTTGTTTGATGATGACTGCTTGAAAAGGACTACATTAGCTTCTCTGAGTAAGTAAAGTAAATTATGTTGTCTTGTAGTTTTCTTTATATAGTATTTATAAAGTCTTGAATAAGAAGAAACCCATAGGAGCTATGAACTCTCCTGGGACTGCACCAAGTAGGACCCTTTATCATGGAGGCTCAAGGTGGCAGTAACAGCTGTGAGTCATTATATTCTCCTCAGTCCTTCACACCTCTGAGTCTCACCTAATTGTGTAAGTGGTGGATAAGTCACACACTTAATGAGGTCTCATTGAGAAGAGGGGCCAACACCAGGTCACATCCAAAAAGTGAACCTAAATTCTATTCTTCAAGTTTTTTTTTTAACTTTTTCTTATTCTGACTAGGATGTCTGACATTACATGTAGGACTAAAATAAATGTTTGTCGAATTAGAGAGAAAATAATAACACAGGAGAATTGTGAGCAAGGTTAGTGAACTCACAAAGACTTTTCTGTTATCTATCTCAATAGCATTTATATTTTCAGTGTAAAGGTTATTGATCATACTCTCATAGGGACAGATACTAAACTTGCGATTATGTTGATATGATGAACACCCAAGGGAGGAAATTCCCTTTCCAAATAATGGTTGGCACTGCCTCTACAATTTATATAGTCATAGAGAGTTGCCAAGAGCACTGGTAAGTTAAGTGATTTGCCCAGGGTCACATGGCTAGTACCTATCAGAGGTAGGGCTAGAACTGAGTTTTTCTGGGCTGTAGGTTGGCTTTCAATCCACTATGCCATACAGACTCTCTCATGTGACTTTACAAATAATGACAGCAAGAAAAAAAACAAATTTGTAAAATTCTTTTTATCTGTTATCCTAACTGAAATATATAGTGCAGAGGTTGCAAGTATAGGTGTACATTGCTTTGTAGTATAGATGTGTTCCTGGAAAGTTGAACTATAAACTAAATTTCTGTAAAATGGAATATTTTAAATACACTAGAGGAAGTCTCTGCTGAAAGGAATCCTAAGACAACTATTTTTTAAAGTGAAATATTCTTTTGTAAAGCAAATAACTGCACCCAAAAATCACTGTGTATTTGTAAACCTAGACTTCTGGTGTTTTCATAAAGTGAAGTATTTTTGAAAGTGAATATCAATATGCTTTCCTATTTGCATTTATGTTTCCTCCTCACAATCTAACTTAGGAGATTCTGACTTTGATTTAAATCTTACTATATACGTGAAGAAAGAATTGACATGACTTTGGTCAAATCATTTACCTTCTTTCATCCTCAATTTCCTTGTCTGTGAAATGATTTGATTGGACTAGAGATCTTTAAATTCTCTACCAGTTCTAAAATTCTGAATTGTACTACATCTAAATTTGATTTTCATGTATAGTATTTTTGGGAAAGGATGAGAAAGATAAAACTTTGTATCTTTTTTCTTGTTTAGCAAACAATCTAGTGTCCTACCAGTGCTTTTGTTTCTTCCTTTCCCATTATAATGATATCTATATTCTGGAGTTTCCATGTGATTGGTTAGTTTCTATTATTGAGACATCTAACCAGAAGGGCATCTGTGTTTCGAAGGGGGAGGGGCAAATTCAGAATAATAAGGCAGCAGCATAGAAGATGCTGATGACCTTGGAATCTGAGCAAGTCCTTGAACCTCTATTTGCTGTAGAGTCTACAGATAAACCATCCTATTCTAGGATTTATCTACTATATCATAGAAAACACTTATAGCAAACCCTCATGACAAGAGGTAAGCAGTTCACCTTTCCAGAAGCTGTCACTGCTGCTTCTCCTAGTCGGTTTCCATCCCATCATTAAAAATGTAAAGAGCTGGCTGCTCTGCAGACTGGTGAGAGAAAATCTCTGGCCTTCTGGGAGAGGTTTAGTCATGCTTAGTTTAATGGAAAGTTTAAGGAAGAAAGACAAATAGTATAAGTCACATGAACGAACACAATGTTAAAAATTTGGGCCAGAATTTTAAGCTGATTCTGATATTAAAATTTTCTCAGTCACAAAACCCCCTACTTAGTATAGCTATTACTGCTTATAATGTTAGAGGGCTCAGTAGAATAAATAGTATCTATACTAATAGTATATGCATTATGTACAAATTGGCAATTTAGCATCTGTCGATATTTATTATTCTTAATTCCTCTTTAATTTCCTTAAGCCCAGATGGTTAATGTAATTCTAAGAGAAAGGAACAGGAGTAAGTAGAGCGGCCAAGGACATATTTAGGCCAAGCTAGTTATCCCACCCAGAAGTGTTTTGACTCACTCATTGAACAGAAAAAATATTGCACTTTGAAATCAAATTTGTTGTTCAGTTGTGTCCAACTTGTTATGACCTCATTTGAGATTTTCTTAGCAAAGATACTGGAATGGTTTGGCATTTCCTTCTCCAGCTCATTTTACAGATGAGAAAAGGAGGCAAATAGGGTGAAGTGAAGTCACTTGCCCAGGGTCACACAGCTAGGAAGTGTCCAAGGCCAGATGAAGAGGAGTCTTCCTGACTTCCAGGCCTGGTATTCTATCCACCTCATTGCCCAACCGCCCCCTTGAATTCAAATAGTCCACCTACAATTTTTGAGAGAAAATGCACCTGATAGTACTTAAAGTTCATAGCTGAGATAGCTTGCTGTAGGATTCTCTCTGTAGGACCCTCTTCAAGTCATAACCTCTGGGTACCTTAGACAACTCCTTAGGACTTTGTTATTAAGCCATAGCTAGGTATTTAGTACTTAACCTCACTGGGTTGTTGTGAAGATAAAATGAGATAATATTTGCAAATGCTTAGCTCAGTTCCTGACACACAGCAGGCTTAATAAATGCTTGTTCACTTGGTCCCAGGACCCCCCTCCCCTCTCCTTGTGATTTTCATGGGTGGAAGAAATTCCCACAATTATTAAAATATTTCCTATTATGATATGGGGGGGGGGCGGGGAGGATCTTATTTGCAGTTTCTCAGTTTCTCTCCTAAGCAGCACCCACTGAGTGGATAGCACTGAGTTTAAGTGCTAAATGGTTCCAGAATGTGGATTTTAAGCATAGTTTTTCACAATTAAATGGGGGAAGTGAGGGAAGCAAGAGAAGAAAAACTACAGCAGACAACATAGCTTAAATAACGTATGGCTATACACGGGCATCACAAGACTTATGATTCCTTTGACTCTTCATTCCTGGTTCACTTTTTATCTTGTTCAGTTTTTTTCCTTGACAGATGATCATAATTGTCCAATGATATTAAAGAAGCCACACGTACATAGTTCTGAGAAGGGGAGGTACAAATCAGATTAAATGGCACCTTCCTCCCTTCCTTCAAGGAGTTTAATCTGCCTTGTATAATAGGGCTGTAATTCATATGCTTGACTGGGCCTTGTGAGAGGGGGTCAAGAAAGCCCCTTTTCATTTGCATTTTTAGTCCCATTCTTGGAGTCCTGGATGCCTAGCTGAGTGCAGCTTCCCTAGTCGAAAAGCCAGGAGACTAGGGCGGTTCGGGTGGCCCCAGACACTACCAGTATTTTTTTTGTAAAAATCCACAAAACATGTAGATTCGCTTAATCTTTCCTCCTCCCCTCTTCACATGGAAATAGGCTAGTGTGGTTGCCATGTGTCTATTTAAGAGCGATTAACACTTGCTTGCCAAAAATCCCTCCTTGGGCCATTTGGGAGCTGCACGCGTTCGCACCCCGCCTTGTTTACCCGAACTGGCCTTCACGCTCAGCCTTTTTGTTTACCCCGCTGGCCGGAGGTCTGTGATGGCGTGGGGAGGGGGGCATTTCTTAATATGCATCAGGCCATCTTGGCTATATAAAGAAGACAAGGGCTGCGGGGTGTGGGAGAAGGAGCTCCTGCCTTGGTGACTGGGTGTATACATGGAGAGCTTGGAGAGCTCGGAGCCCCGACCCCTCTGGGCCAGCTGCTGCCGCTTGCTTCCAGAAACCCCAGCTTCTCAGACCCTGAGGCCAGGGAACAACCCACGGTATTCAACGCCTCAATCCCTCGCTCTTCCCTATGTTTGACTTAAAGATCCCAGTTTCTCTTGCTCTCTTTCCCCCACTTCCCGCATATCTCTCTCTCTCTCTCTCTCTCTCTCTCTCCTTCCACCCCAAACCTCCCTCCACCTTCTCTCAGGAAAGACTTAACCTCTCTGCTTCATGATCACGACAGCCGCCTTGCCTCTGACTCACACTTCTCTCCGGTGTCCTTGCTCTCTTCCCCACACCCCCGCGACTTGCAGGTCGCCCGCTTTTTGGAGACCGTGGCTTGGCACCCCGAGAGAAGAAGCGGAGAAAATGCAGCCCAACCCCAAGGATACCGTAAGTGGCCCTTGTCCTGTATGACCCAGAGAAAAATGCAGACACTCAGGATGGAAGGGAAGAGTAAGGAGAGAGAGAGAGAGAGAGAGAGAGAGACAGACAGACAGAGAGAGA